>NC_133207.1:33503962-33576462 GCF_958299795.1 Porites lutea | reverse complement strand
TGGTTACTGCACCAGGTTAGAATATTACCATTACCACCTAGATTGCCCAATTATCCACAATTGATTACTTAGCAAAGCCAAACGTACATGTGTAACATTACGAGCAGCTGATAAAATGGCTCATGATATAAAGGAATTTAACGGGTTATTTAACAAACGCAAAGATATTTTCGAACTTCCAAGAGACCATAGAACTATAAATCCTGAATAGCTCAAGTTCGATATATTAACGTTCTAACATAACTCCCAGGCTTCGGGTCAAAATGGCATAAATTTCACGAACCCATTGTCTCGCAGTCCCCAGAAGAGACTTGAGCACGACGAAAACCAAAAAAAATTTAGAAAAATGACCAGAAAGCCATATTAGAATTTTAATAAATCGAACGTGGGCTATTAATAAACGCTTTGATGGAATGATATTTACACATGAATAAAACACATAAAACTTTTCCGTTTTCTCTTAAGGTGTTTCTCACTACGTTATTTACGTTCTTTAGTATCGCTAATTGCCAATTCCTTTACAGTGAATACAGATTACTTCGTTTACTGGTCTTTATTTCATAAAAAAGCCCCGGGTCGGCAACAGTAGTTTGACCATGGTATCATGGTTTTTGATTGTCAACTACGTTTGACCATTTTCGGCGATAGTGTGACTGTGGTGTGTGACCGTGGTCTGTTATCAGCTCTCGACCATGGTACATTACCAACCATGGTTACAAAATAAATTATTACCTTTTATTAAATCAGTAACAGAAAACAACAAACTAGTTATGTTTATGTGATTAACTTTAAGTGTACGATAAAATTTCTGCTTTGTTTTATTTTTCTCGAGGCAAATATTGAAGTGACTCAAGACCAGGAAAAACCATGTTCGACCATCTCCAATCCTTGGTCTGACTCAATAATAGAAATCAGTTCTTGTTGAGTATTTCATAAATTATTTCGCAGACAGGCAAAAAAGGAATGCATTTGTATCACTTTAAAACAATTTTTTTTTTTGAAAGAATATATTGAAGTGAGTCAAGACCATGTTATACCACTTTCGACCATTTTTAATGCGGATCTGGCTCTTGTTGACGTTTTTAGACAGAATTTAATGTCTCTCAGCCGCACAGGCCAAAATCATTCAGTTTGTAAGTTTTTTATAGAATATAGATTTTTTAAAAAGGACTGAGACACCGCTTCGAGTTTTTGCATCCATATTGCGAACATCTTGTTGAGACAATTATACCCCTCTTTTTTGACCTCTGGTGGCTTATAAATTACTGTAGTTGCAGACATAAACCATTCTCATTTAATAAATGATTGACCAAAGACAATTTTCACGCAAGGCCAGGTTTATAAATTTAATTTTTTATAAAGATTTGTTAGCTGACATAAATAGCACAATTGCCAATAAAAGATTTTTTCAGTTGAATTAAAGTGCCAAAGGGAGACACGTGTTTTACGTCCCGAGAGAGGTCAAACAAAACATTTTGGTGCAACGTGACTTAGCAAGGTTGAGTAATCTTCTCAGTCTTCTGAACATTTTCCTATGTGGCCGAACGTAACAATACCTTAGCATAATAAAGATCGATAAAGATTACCTGTTTGGTTTTTGAGATCCTGATGTATCAGCCACAATATGCTTGAAATTTATCATTTTTCCAAGAGCATCTCGATCCGGGATTGATCGGTGAAGACTGTTTGACATGTTCGCAAAGCTTGCGCTCAACTACCAGACAGTTATTACTAAAAATAAAGCAACTCTGTCCTATTTTGAAAAAAAAAATGAAATCATACTAAAACCTGAGAAAAAGGAATGAGGAAACTTGGAAGAAAAAGAGACATTTCTTGATGCTAAAGAAAGCTCGACTGTGAAATGTGACCTTGTTTAACCTTTTGTTGAAACATGATTGGTTTAGCTGTCAAGCGGTGACTTAATAGGGAGTTTAAGATACGGCGACTACGGACTACGACTACGGTTAAAGATGCTACTGCGCATGATCAAGACCACGTGACTGTAAATGCACATTGACTGTAAATATCTTATTATCCACTCCCCTCAGGGCTTTTCAGGGATAATTTACAACACTGGTTGGGGGACTTTGCCAGACTGCTTAAGGTGCAGTTTACAAGTAATGAAGGAATGAGTGATGATGCCCCCATACATCAGTGTGAAAGTGAGATAGACCACAACACCGGGCACTACGTGCCCTACTCTTTACAAAGAGTGTGTGGGTTCTTTAACGTCCCACAGATTTATTACATGTGCAAGGGCTTGTGAGACGGGGCTTACGGTTTATCGTCCTTATCCGAGAAGACTAGAAAGTCTAACCATTTGCAGATGTTATTACAAAGGTAGCACTTTCTCCTCAGTTATTTTAAAGACCCTGAGTGTTGGTCCGGCCGAGGTTTTGAACCTACGGCCTCCCGCTCAGCAGACCGGCGCTCTCCCAACTGAGCTAACCGGGCGGCGGTTTTTCCCGCGTAGTCCTGAGGCTACGGTGAGTTGTTGAGCTGTTTCGCGTAGTCGGGACCACGGAGAACATTTTGCTCGTATTTTGCCGTCTCGGTACTTTCGAGTACAAGAATCTCGTCTTTCCGTAAAAAAGTTTTCAATTCACCTGCTTTAGTGAGAGGGAGGCGAAATATGTAAGTTGTGTCTTATTTCTGCTCAGATTTACGCTTTAATCCACTGTTGTGACTACATTTTTATCTAGCTAAGCTCATATTAAATAAGCTTAGCTGTTTTTACGCAGAATTCCGATTGACGGCCGAGGAGAAGAGAAATCATGCAGGTAATTTACTTTCTCTTCGCACTTGAAAAGTTTCAATGTTTCTTCGAACTGATTATTGTGTCTTTCTACTTGTGTAACCTTTGTTTATGCGAGTTTTTGTATCACATTTGCTGAATGAAAATGATGTAAACATCTTCGAGACAATCGAAACTCGGCATTTCGATACTTCAAACTAAATCAGATCAGTAGTCTGAGAAGTCCATCTTCTAAATCTAATAAATGAGCTATTACTATTTCTGTCTGTTTCTTTAATATCTGACATAAGAATTTATGGCGAAAAAAATAAAACCTGTGTAACCAAAACTTTGTTCACCAATTTCACCCAACGTAATTGCTTTCTTCAAGTATGGAAGAATTTGTTCATTGTTCTAAAGATAAGATCACATGCAAAACTGACCGTTGCATTTTTGTGAACTGGGATGAAAACGGGTCACCCAACGTCAATTTTCGGAAAATATCTGTTCGGAAGACAATTTGAGATCTAGAATTTTCGGAACATTTGTTGTAGAATTTCTTGCTTGCCTGCCTCTCCTAGGATTTTCGAACATCTAAAAATGGTATAATTGCCCATTTTAACGGATTTTTACTCTAAAAAGGTTACCTACAATTTTCGGGAGCCTTTATTCTGGCTGAAATTTTCGAAAAGGTAAGTTTGATCCCTATAATTTTCGGATCACTAGACTTTCAGCTGGGAAATCCGAACAGATGAGAAATTTCTAGGGGATAAAAATATGCCTATATGTACTGTTCGAATACTAAAATACGTTTAACAATGCTAAGTTTAAGTGGTTTTGAACTATATTCTCGTTGGGTACCCCTGATGAAAAGAATAAAATCTTTGCGTGTTGTTTCCCTCTCCGCCTCTTCTCTCGTAGTCTACCGTCTGTAGTGCAATCTTAACGTTCTATATTTACACGACTCAACACAGTGCTACGAACAAAGGACAACGCTCGTCCAGCCGTAGTTCGCAGTCCGTAGTCTCCGTATCTTAAGCTCCTTATTATGTTTTATCAGTTTTTTTCGTGGTCATGTTACAAGAGCCGTTTTATTGTGCTATTCAAATCACGCCGCCAACTGCATGCCAAGGAAGAGGCCGTGCCGGCAGTGCTTGAAATATTAATTGCTTCGATTTTAAGGGAAAACGGACGCTTCTAAACTGTTGTTGATCCAAACTGATACATGTATGATTCTGCGATGCGGTAAAAGTGCGTTCAGGATAGACTACGGTGTTGCTGTGTTGTACTTCAACCGCCTCGACTGTCTACAAGGACGACAATTGTAGTTAAGAAAATGGGGTAAAAGTGCAAGTGTTTAAGGAAGAAATAGAATGAAAATCTGCTGAATAAACGGACGTTTACGACCACTAAAGAAGTGAGGAATAATTGCATTGCATGAGTCTTTAAATAAGCTGGCTAGAAAGAAACATCTATTGTTACATAACAAAGTAAACTGTTGCACAATGGTTTTGAATCTGTCTTCACCATTTTTTTAACTTTCTGAGCGGTATTCTGATGTCCACTATAGAAATAGTTACTTCGGAAAAAAAAATTGCTAGTGGATTTCTGAAGTCCTGTCAGATCTTTTTTTAAGAATTTTCAGCGAGATTTAGGTCAAGTCTTACCTGTAAAAATATAGAATTTAAATTTTTCACTTAGCAGGTCATTGTATAATTTATCTTTATTGGCGTATCACTTTTTCATGAAATGAGAAATCCTTGTTTTTTTTTCTGATATACTTTTTCACTAGAACCCAACGAGGAGCTTGTAAAGGTGATTGGGTTGAAGCATGGCGTTCAGGTTGCTGGTCCTAACAATACGTTTAGCACAACAGTTTGGTGGGAGAAACCATTGTTCACACACAGTGGAGTTAAATACTATACATACAAAGTTTTGCCTATATCTGACCCAAAAAGGCGAAAGAGAGGCATCAATGTTTACGCTGGTGTTCATACTGTAAGTTGAAAAGAATGATGAGTGTTTCTTAGGAATCACTGCAGAAGTTTTTAAGTACTCAACGAAGTTTTATATGGCTAGGCTCCGCCCCGCGGTCCAACAACTTACCAAGTTTTATGTACCATTTTTTTTGACAGATTAAAGGTACCCCTTTCACATACCTTGTTTAGAACTTTGCATCCCTTTTGACAGCTGTAAATACACCGTCTTTTAAATAGGTATCAATCACAAAAATAGAACGTTTTCTGATTTTATAAAGCCATTAAATTCATCTGTTAGCCCTTTTTGGGCCCTTTCACAGACCCAAATGACAGTACTCTCTTCTCTTCTATATAATTCAACTTGTGAAATCCCTACCCTTTCATATACCTGCAGCCCGAAAAAAGGTACCCCCTTCGGGCGGAGCCTTCCGGTATAGGCCATCAAGGGGCGATCCCGCAGCTGTTTGAAAGATTGTTTTTGATTAGCTGGGAAAACAATAGGGATTTTCACATAGCAATGCCCCTATCCCTGAAAACAAAGGAAGTGCAGATTAATGGGGACCAGTGAAATAAGAGGTTTAGAACGGTGCAGGTCTACTGCCATTAAGGGGGGCTCCCCCGGGGTTTGAGAATAGTTGTGGTTTCTACAATGTTATTTTATTTTGAGAATATAACTCCGAAATGTGAACAGAAAAACAATAATACATGTTACGCTAAGTTAGTTTTAGCCTCTCACGCAGGCGTTTTTAGGGTAGCTCTTAGGAGACGAAATACGACCTCCCCTAAAAACACCGGCGTGGCAGGTTACGGTCCTTGTGGCCCAGTGCGCGCATTTACCTCATCCTTGCCTTGTTTATAGTTAAGTAATCATGACAAATTTGTCTTCGGATTTTTATGTGCTGAAATATGAATGCATTATTACGGTTGTTGGTCCGATCCATTTGTGCGTTTGACTGTTCTTTACGTTTTTATAGTCTGATACAAATGCTACCATCAGTGGGATCAACAAGGACATTTCTGTGGAATTTCAGGTAATCGCTTTGGTCAGGCAGCAAGATTATTACAAATAACGGTATCCTTTCTAACACCGAACTGAACTCACCACATCCATTAGTCAGCATTTTCAAAATTGTTTGAAGAAAATGAAGAAAACAGGTCGTTGGTGTACAAATAAAGTCTAGAGCGAGTGTCTTTCATCCGAGAAAAATCTGCCAATTTCAAAGCTGGGAACACACTCTCGCCTTACCAAAAAGTAAACTGACTGAAATATTTTGCAAGCAATATACTGATGCTTTACATGTATATGTTATTTCATTTCACACTTTTGGACCAAGCAAGTGTTCTCATTGTATCATTTCAATATATTTTTAGGTTACGCCTGTCTTCCAGGTTCGAGTGGTCAACGGTATATATGATCGGATTGACATTTCATGGGAAGGTCCAGATGTCCAAAACGGTATTTTTTCCTTTTAGTCAATTTATTACCTAACTTTCGCTGTAACTGCAGTTCGAGAAGAAAACTAAGCCTAGTTCACGTTCACAAAGACTTCTGGGACTGTTACAAGGTATGGAGGTGCCGGAAATTGGCCAATACCTCACCTGCGCGTTCCTAGTAACGATACCGGAAACAATTGAGGGACGCATTTCGGCTCCACTTCCCTTCTCGCTTGACCTAAGTTCATGCCGTTTATAATGACTCGCAATGTTCTTTTTCAGATAAAGGTTCTTTCAAGTTAACTCAAGCTCAGATGGGCGGGCTTATTGGAGGCGTTATAATTGGTGCCCTGATTGCTGTATGTTTAATGATTTGGTGTAACAAACAAAGAAGGAGACGAATGGAAAAGAGGGGTCTTGTGTCAGGGTAAGGTTTCTTGAGAATAAACCCAACGGAATGTTTACGGCAGGATTTTGATGTCTTGCACTGGGATGTACTGTAAAGAAATATTAAAATACTTTGATCACATTTTATCGATTACATGATTACCTGCATATGAAGACAACTGTTTGTCAAATTCATGTTACCGCGTAAACTTATTAAGAAGTTGTAATATAATTACTGAAATAATAGTTTGCGCTATCATTGTAGATCTGTAGGACGACCTTCTAGAAAGTTTAAAACTTGAAAATTGACACCATACTACCGCCTTTGTGGCGTCATTGGGTGGCGAACTAAAGCTGTGGCCGACCTTGTCTCCGGCATGCTTTACCAATCTGCATTAGAGAACGGAAATCCACAAAAAAAGGAATTGACAAAAACATGATAGCTGCGATAAATCATTTAACAGGAAGGCAGTTTTACTAAGCTACTCCAGCAAGTTATCAGCGTGGCTCTTTATACGCTAGCCACCGTAAACTTTTTGTCAATCCAAAAAAACATATGGCAGCACCTTATTGATATTGCATTGATAGGCTTTATTCCTGGTGTCCGAGCGTCAAACGACAAATCGATGACTTTCACTGTCACACCAGGAGGAAAAGAACATTGAATTAATATTCTGACAATTTTTTTCTTTTGTCAGAAACAATGCGTTAATAATTGATCATTGGGAAGTGGATAGTGACCTGGTGTCCCTTGAGGAGGAGCAAGGAGAGGGTGCTTTTGGTAAAGTGTATAAAGGAACCATAAAGCAAGCAACTACAATATCACGTAGGCTTTCAGTGATGCCCCCAGTGAGTCCTCTTCGGAAATCTGCAATCACGCAAGCCATGCCATTTACTGTGGCAGTGAAAATGCTTCACGGTAAATTTTGGGTCATTATTCCGTATTTTTTCCAAAGCCTGCGCCACAGACGAAACTAAACCCTGGTTAAGTCCGGCTGCGAAACAAGGCCAAAATCTTTGATCTGAGCCCTCACCTGTGTTACAGGATTTGAGTCTGTTGGAAGCACAGAACAAGGATCTCGGCTCTGCTTCGCGGACGTTACTAAGACCTGGCTCAGACGCCGTAATTTTCATGTGCTGAATAAGTTCGACTTTGGAGCGACACTGGCGAGGCATCAGATTCAGACGGTGCACCGTGTATCGAGCCTATTAGTGAGTCAAGTTTGACAAAATTTCGACAGACTCTATCGAACTTTTTGCCGCACCAAACGCTTTTGCCGCACCTAACTAAAACTGCCGTACCAAATTGATTCAGACACCGCTCTTTTGCCGTACTTAATTCATCAGTTAGGTTCAGCACATAAGTGGAGCGGTGTCTGAACCGGGCCTAACCGAGGTTAAATTACGTCTGTGACGCAGGCTAAGTTTTTTCCTGTAATCTCTAGTTTTTAATTTTTCATTCTGACAACGATGCGTTAACGTTAATATTTGAGTACAACAGTTTTCATTGAAACCAACCCCTATATTTTTATGTGGCTAAGCAGGCTGCGAACAGATTAGAGATTCAACTCAGGTGACAATTATTTTGGAGATTTTAATGTACTTTAAGAAATGTTAGAGAATAATTTTTGTAACTGTCTCCGATTGTTCTTATCTACAGCTATGGCAGATAGTGACCAAAGAAGGGAGTTTCTGGAAGAAATTCAATTGATGAAAGCATTGGGTTCGCACAAGAATATTGTTAATATGGTCGGTTGTTGCACTTTGGAGGAACCCATGTTCTTGTTGGTTGAATTTGTCCCTTACGGTGATCTTCTGCATTACCTCAGAAAGCGCCGAGGAAAGGTACAAGATATAAAGAAATCTACTCAAAGCGACTTCCACTGGAAATAAATTATTAAAGCCAAACTGTTTAGTTTGGACCTATAAAAGAATTGCCTGGAGTGCACTTCGTTTGAGAGATTTATCCTCAAAGGCGTTAATATTTACCATGCACTCCTCTGTCGTAGGCTTCCTTAATCTGGTTCTTATCGGGCCGTACAGTAGTATTTGATACGATCATTAGCGGAGTTATCCGCCGTTCCCTTCGTGATGACCCATTTGGCCGAACACGCTTAGCACTCCTTCACATGTCAACCGTGTCATCGCATTAATGTTCAAAACCATATTACAGGTAGATGTTTTACAAAGAATCTAGTCAGTAGATATGCCATTCTGTATGTACCCAGCGCTAATGGATACCAGAAAAATATGAATGTATCTTCCCTTTTACATGGGAACTGGGATGATTTTTTTGCCTCTTTTTCAGGTAAAAGTGTACCCCGGAGACGAGTCAAGAAGTCCATTCCGCTCAACATATTGTGAGACATATGTACTTGATGCAAAGGGGGGAGAAATATCAATACAGGTACATAGTCGTGCGAACTATTTGATGCATGAGTCGGTAAAATAATTTCAAAGGGCACCAGAAATGACAAGTGCGGTCATTTTTTTTCTTGGTTAACTGAAATAGAATATTTTATGCTAGACGTTATGTATGTTTCTTCTCCGGTTGGCTTTCTCTTCCTTTTAGTGTTTCAGCTTAATAGGTTAACCACTATCAGGTTAGCTCGGTTGCCAGGATAAAGTCCAGTCTGGCAAAAGTTCTCCAACCAAAGTAGCCTGAGTATCAGGCGTTTCTGGGGAAAAGGGGAAAGATGGAAGCGAAAAAGGGAGAGAGGTGAAGGAGAGAAACGCCTGACACAGATGCTTTTACTGGAGCCTTCCACCCCTACACAGCATGATTCGATACCATCCAATCAAAATCACTTCCGGTCATTGGGTTGACAGCTTCACGTGTCAAAAAGCTCGCCTAAAATAAATCTCACTTTACAGTTTGGCCGAGCTCCGGTGCTTGTGTTGCTACGATTTCGCTTTTTTTTTAAACCTCCAATGAGGAGTTTTCGAATACTTGTAATGTAAGACATTACAGGAATTATAACATGTTTTAAAAATTGTGCTTGTGTAAGATCGCCAACGCTCTCGTTTGTAAATAAACGTGCCCCAGAAAATTGTAAATTGCTTTTGTTTACAGAGTTACATCAGGCGTTTGTCTGGCAGCTAAAAAGCTGATGTTATCCCTCGTATCCTCGGGCGGTGGAAAGGAGCTGCAAGAATAAATAGGAAGGTGCGATGGTGAAACACCTATGCCTAGAAATTATCAAGCAGCAGCAAATTCCACCACTTCACGGAGAGCTCGTGAAAGCTGTTACAGGTTTAAAAAAAGTGAGAGCCTATAGCAAAGGTCAATCCCGTTGGCGAAATATGATGGCGCCCGCTTGAGCTTAAGACATTTCAAAAGTGAGAGAATTTTGGAACAGGAAGCGAACGAATTCCAATCACGTACGCTATCGTAACCGCCACAAGCAAAGTCAAGCTTTCTAAAAGCATTGGTGCTGTTGGCTATCTCAATACATGGCTACCTCGCTCTATTTTCATTTACAGTAACAATACCCTTTTTAATAACGGCAGGGTGTTGTAAATCAGAACTTAGATATCTGAAACACTGAAATCGTCGTCTTTCTCCCGGTCTTGTGAAACCAATACTCGGACATAGTTTCGGCAGAAGCTGGTATATGAGACTTTTCCATACTCCGAGTACATCTTTCCTTTAAACTACGAGGCCTTGAAAACATAATTCTTGCTCGGGTTTTATTTTTATTCCAGGCAAGAACTTGAGAGCGCCCTCTAGAGCCGTTTTGAATTCCTCTCTCCGTCTCTGTCCGCAAAAGTATCACATACCGGTAACATGAAATCAAAACATCTATGAAAAATGTCCATGGCTTCTTGCCGATCGCTCTTGCGGTCGGTGACGTCAGGGGGTATTGTGTGTTATCCAATCACTGCCACATCCAGATTTTGGATGTGTCACACGATTTGCTGAATGGTTTTGTGTCAGGCCTTCCTTTCTCTTCTCCCCCTTCCCCCTCGCCCATCTAGAATCTCCTCTCCCCTAGCCCCTTTGGAAGGTCTGATACTCAGGCTACAACCAAAGCAGTAAATTATACCTGGAAGTCCAGACAGGAGTGACTAATGACATATTCACAATTTTACAATTTAAGAACTCTAGTGTTGGTTCTAGGTGATTTTTTTTTTCTATTTAATTTTTAGGCAACTAGGAGCGATCGTATTTACGTTAATACCCCTGACGCTCCAAAGAGTGACGGCGGAAACGTGCAGATTCTTTCATTTTCTCAGTCTTCAAAAGCGGGTGAGGAATCTGGAGCTGAAAACAAAGGGATGTCGAAAGATGAAATTCACTCAGACGACGACGACGAAGAAGAAGATGTTCTGACTCCAGGAGATTTACTGGCATTTGCCTGGCAAATAAGCGAAGGCATGGTAAGAATACCACATGTTTGGATGGGAACAGATATATAAGGCAAATTTCAAACTTTCTTAACTCTCCTCTCGGTTGCTTTGTTTTGATTCTGACAAAAATTGGTGCGGAAGTTTAGTGATGCGGGTTCTGAGAAAAGCGAAGCCACTGCAGACTGCCGAAGCACTTATTGTCATTTCTCTCACGATTTTATGATATCACTTTTACTAGATGAATTAAGAATGTATCAGCGTAAATCTATAAACAGCCTCAGTCTCCTCGAGTCTCAGTTAAGATATGCGTAAAGTGTTCCAATTCAAACGACTGTATTAGAATACATTACATATTTCGTTTCTTAACCCACACTAAAAATTGTCAAGCGGGGGCCTTGCCATGCAGATATTGCTTTATTCTGTTAATGAAAACGCATATGAGTTAGAGAAAACGCATATTCGATTACATGATTGAACAAGAAAATATCATAGCGAAACAGGTCACACCGGACGAGCTCATCCTGGTTGCTCTGCCGTAGCGATAAAAAGGTCATCCAAGTACGAAATCTCTCACAAGTATCATGTAAACGAAGATCGACAACTCGTTCTAATACGAGGTCTGTCTCCCAGTGTATTGGAATCGTAAAGGCATGCGTAGTTTTCGTTGATCTAAGATGACGTCAACATGTTGGGCATTGAAGTATAACGCGACAAGAAATCACGTGGATGAGAGTAACCTCAAGAAAACAAAAATGGAGCTCTAAATATAAGTAGGATTCAAAAGAGAGATATAACCCCCGGCAATATCTTGGTAAGTTTAAAGTGAAAAGCATTATGGGATGTTAACACTGAAACATAATGTAACAAATTTCAACAGGAATATTTGGCGAGAAAAGGCTTTGTACATCGAGACTTAGCAGCCCGCAACGTTCTCGTTGGAGAAAATAAAGTTGCAAAAGTAGCAGATTTTGGTTTGACTCGACACGTGTATGAAGAGAAGGTTTATCATGCTAAAAGAAGCAGGAAACTTCCCTTGAAATGGATGTCTATTGAAGCCATTTTTGATCAAACATTCACCTCACAGAGCGATGTGTAAGTATTTTCTATAGTTATGCGTCAAAGGATAAACTAATGTTTAAACTCCTATCAAGACAACTATATAAATACTGATGTAAGCTAAGATCGATGGCTTAAGTTTTAAATTACTGACCACTGACTGTTCCTCCCTAAACTCGCCTCAGGTAAGGTAATCTGGGTACCGGAGTCCTGTAAATGTTTGTTTCTGAAATCAGGAAACGGACATATTTTCGCTTGTGCAATCCGGAATTCAGGAATTTGGAGTAAGGAATGTACAGCTTAAGGAATCCGGAAAATCCCGCCAACGATTGGAATCCGAAATCCAAGTTCCATGAGAATCTAGTACCAGTACCTAGAATCCGAGATCTACAGTGTTGAATCCAGAATCCCCACAAAACTATCTAAACTATCTTGGATTACTTTACATGTGGTGACTAACCAAAAAGTGTCATTCATTCTATTGATTGATAGCAAACGAGTACGGTATAACTGAAATTCTTGTATTAATTGCTTTATCAGATACGTTGTACGCTGTTCTTTCACTTATCAGCAAAGAGGCGCGCCCTGTCGCTAGCATGTAACGCTTCATTGAGTATTTGGACTAATAATAATTGTACTTGTTGTTTATTGTTAGATGGGCCTTTGGTGTTCTCTTATGGGAGTTGGTCACACTTGGTGAGTTTTCACGCGTAATTTTTACTCGTGAGTTGTGGTTCCTGAAAACTTCTAAAGTACCTTCGGTTTAGAACAGTTTTTTTTTTATTACTGCGCTCCAATGGTTATATAAGGGAGCTTTTACTGTCACGAGGGAACGAAAAAGATACTGCCGTTGAATTCTTCACCCGCCCATATTTGAACTGAAACTTTCGCTTTCGTGTAGCATCAGTTTAGGCCTTTTCCATCTTATCACTACGTCATTTAATTTTAAAGTATAATTTTTTTGTGGGCAACTTTGAAACTAGCTCTTAAAAGGGTTTCAAACATTCTCAGATTAAACAAGTTTCCATCATGATTTGCACAATTTACAGCCTGCATGAACTGGTTTCCACTGCAACAGATTGGATTGTATCTGAAAATTCTAGATTAATTTTTTTTTCCAAATAAATTTCTGGAATTTAGATCAGGAAGTTTTATTAGTTTTCCCCCAATTTTATTCTTTTATTGTATGTTTTAAAGTTATTTCAGGACAAAGATTAATTCTTATTCGCTCGTATTTAGGTGGCACTCCATATCCAACAATTAACAACAGGGAACTGCTTCGCCTTTTGAAAACTGGCTATCGTATGGAGAAACCAGAAATCTGCAATGACGAAATGTATGTTATGACTGTGTACTTAGATTATTCTGCAAGTCATGTTCTAACTATTGCTCAGCGCTTTTTAATAACACGGGACTTTTAAAAACCAAATTTTTAACCTACAGTTTGTTTTTCGTTTACGAAACTCTATGGAAACATAGATTTTCTTTAGAGAGTTTACGTTTGTAGGTTATAGATTGAAGATTTCGATTAATTTTGTCTGTTTCATTTCGTGGTAATTATTATTGACGGACAGGATAAACATGGCGTTTTCTTAAAAAAAATTTAAAGCAAAATCAAATAAAGTAAAATAAAAAAAATAAACAGACTCAATAGTTTTAACTGCATGCAATTCAAACGCTACCGTTCACCATTCGCCAGCATCTGAACCCGCCCACTGAAGATAAAGATGTTCAAACGGATCTAACATGTTGCGTTCAACAATGTGGATCATTCCGTTTGAATGGATTTCAAGGCTGGACTGGACGCTCAGTTAATTACATTCTGTGATTTCGTTTTAGCTACGAGATAATGACGCATTGTTGGATGGAATCACCCGACGACAGACCAAACTTTACGCAGATAAGAGAGAGACTGGAGGTGATGATGCAGAAGGATAACCCTTACCTGGATTTCAGTGCATTGGATGAAAGTAGGGAATATTATAATGTACCATCATTTAACAGTGTCGTTGATGAAACCACAGACGACGAGTTTCTTGACAAAGAAGACGACGAACTCTTAAGAGAAACAAGCGATGACTGCAATGAAGGGGACAACATTGACGCAGGCGACCCTGTTAAAAGGAAGGAACTTGCCACCATGGCCAAGGCATTCAAGAACCTTGACAAAAGGGGTGATAATTTTGATCCTGGTTTTGGACTTAATAACAACAATAAGTTGGCAGGGAAGGGATTCAGTGAACTGAAGGATATTAAAGTTGATTTCGACGCCATCGAAATGTCAATATATCGCGCTGGTAATAAGGAAATTGCCCTCTAGCAAACTAATAATTAACCAATCGTCAAGGGCTGCCCTCTGTCCGCTAGAAAACTAACTTTTCCAGCTGTCATATTAAAATAAGGTGTTTGTATTTAGCACATATAGTGACGATCATAAGTTAGTCTGTTCTCATTGTCGAGATCTAGCTTAAAATTGAAGGTGCACTGGTTTCACTCCGTTTTGCCATGTGGGTGTACTATTGAGTAATTGTCACACTATACGATGGCGGATAAATTTTTCTGGACGACAAGTATCGATTTGAACTTGCTATATTTTGCCCTGTAACTTTTAATTACGAACTGAAACAAAGGACTCTAAGTTTTGTTGTAAAAATAATTTAATAATATCTAAATTAGATATTTGTAGTTTAAGAAGAAACGTTCACTTATATGACGTTTTAAGTCTTGTAAGCGTAATTACATTTTATCTTTTTTTTTCTTCTTCTTCTATAATGAATGAATAAAGTTGTATAGAAATAACAATTGCTTTTAAACCTTCTTACTGGTTCTGGGTTCGGAGAACTTTTGAGTAATTTCTGGACGAATCTGTCATTTGCGAAAATCGAACGGTTGATCAAAATGTCAAAATGTCACGAGAAAATTTCCAAATCTCCGAAAATATATCCTATTGTCCGTGAAAGTTAAATTATTTTTGTTTTGCGCTTAATTCTCTGCCCTTTAGTTTATAACCTTTCCTTCTAGAAGTTGTGCTAATCATAGCGGAGCTCCACGCCCGCGAGCTTAGCCCACACCTAAGAAAATGTGCTTATCTACTCATCGGATAATTTTTGGTAATTACGCGGACCGTATGTCCACTGGTCCGTCCGCACCACAGGTATACCGATGTAAAATAACTCAATGGCAACCCAAATAGCCACTCGCGTCTTATGAAGCAGAGACAACTAAAGAGTCAATAAAGACGAAAACGGAAAGCGAAAATTGTTTCTGTATCGCAGTGTTGTCTAACGTATTAAGTTTAGATTTAATTGTCATGTCCACGAATTTGGAATATAGACAAAGAGAAAGATAGAGAAAAAGAGAAATTTAAAAGTGAAATAAGTGTGCACCTGTGTATGTAGCCTATATATTAAACATATTTGATAATCAGCAAATGTTAGAAATTGTTTTTAAATTTGTTATGTGGAAAAAGGAGTGCTAACGAGCTAAACAAAAATACCTGATTTTTAGTAAACATTATCTGGTTCTTCATAACAATCAGTCCATTGCACGGATTGATAGCAGGGAGAGGAAGTTAAGGAGCCCTGTTAAGTAGTAAGGCGCATGCTCTTTTGCCAGGTCAGGAATAATGTCAGCCAAGGTCAAAATTCAAAAGTCAAAATTCTTTTAAATTTGGTCATCAGTAACTGGTTATGGTGAATTATGAGTGTGCTTTTAGCCAGTCAGAATTGGGGAAATATTTTGAATGAATAATAAATAACAATTATTCACCGAAGTGGAGGTGGTAGTGTATACTAAATAGATTTAGCCAACTTTTAATTACTTAAAACTCCAAAAAAAAAAACATACTTAACTGATTTTAAGTTACTACTTATACTTAACTGGGCATGATTCAAGTTCTAATTCTTTTCAGCGAGGATGAACAATGTGAGTTAATGAGTAAACACGCCATGCTTAAACCATTTTCAGACATTTCATTTCAAAACATGAATAAAACTTTAATGAAACATGTGCAACAACAACACTGTTTAGTTCAAGACAGCAAGCTAAGTAGAACGACTTAAAAGGTTCCGAAAACCTTGATTTCTTTGTGTTTGTTTGTTTTTTTAGTCGGCCTGCCGTTTAAAGTAGATGAACAAGCCTCGAAGCAAGACTTTCGTATATTATCCTTACTTTTTACTCACAAGAACTTGGAATTCTCTAAAACCTTTCTCTTTCCATTTGCAATCAGAAAATTAATTTAAGTTTGTGGATATAAAACGCGACGCTATTGACACCGTCTCTCTGTCTCAAATCTTAAATTAATACATGTCATGACATGAAATAATTACGCCTGACTACAAAAAAACTAAAACGAGACAAAAACTGTTAGTAATAATTACTCTGGCTCACTTGGATGCAGCTCCTGAAGGCGAGTGAGGCGAGTAAGTGAGGTCACAAACTTTTCCTGTACTCTGCAGTAAAAGCCTGTGTGTTCAGCTTTAACTTTCATTGAAATCCCTTGACAAAAACGGTAAATTTACTTCCAACTATAAGACCAGCCCAATCGATTTTGAAACGCAAATTTCCCTCCATAGATAAGCCCCTCCAAAAGTAAACCCCTCAAAAAAGAGGCAGGTACAAAAGTCGGACCGGATCAACTCGGACCGCCAGTCCGGGTCGGATCAACTCGGATCGCATAAAAAAAAATTTAAAAAAAATAAAATAAGACTCGGATCTACTCGGAGCAATCAAAATAATTAAATTAAATCAACAAAACTGAAAGTTTAACCCATTTGGAGGGTAAAAAAGGCCAGATCATCCTTTTTTTCTCCGTGGCTTTCAGGCGCCATTTTGTTTTACTTGTGCCAGTTCCTCTCGGATATGTTATAAACTCGTGGTTGTGGTTGCGTTATACGACGCGCTCTGCTTCACAGATATGGATGACCTCGAGGAAGGTAAAATCTCGACCATCTTTCTCAATGAATTTGCTTCATTCCAAGAAAATGATAGTTTCAGTCGCTTAGAATATATATTTGCTTATTTTTTTATTTTATTGCAGCTTTTTGTCACAAAGCAAAGAAGTTGAGGTAAGCGTGATCATAAGTTATGCGCATAATTTTTGATTAATAAGTGTACTGAATTATTTATGAGAAAAGCATCAAAAGCCTGGTCTGTTGATCGCATTTTGATAGTTACCGAAGAGTGTTTGTTTGTTTGTTCCTGTTTGTTTTTTTTCTGCAGGACTTCTGAAACTTAATTTTAATGATACACTAGTGAGTAGCAGACATACATTTCCAGTGAACATTTTCAACTTGGAAGGAGGAGAAAATAAAAGGAAACTTCCATGCCCCGGGCAAGAATCGAACTCGCGACCCTCCGGTTCAGTGGTTTGAACGTCCGATAAACATGCAGTATTCGGAGGGTCGTGAGTTCAATTCTCGCCTAGGGTACGAAAATTTTCGTTGTCCCTGGCGAGCATGATTTCTCGTCCTTTCAAGTTGAAAATGTTCACTGGAAGTGTATGTGTGCTGCTCACTAGTGTATCATTAAAGTTAATAAAAATAACAATAAAATTAATTTACGCAACCACGAGTTCGTGAGAAAAAAACGAAATGGCGGGTGAAAGTTAAGTGCTACCGACTGATTTTATTTTTCTTTTTATAATCCGAGTTGTTTTTTTTTATGATCCGAGTTGATCCGAGTCCGATTTTATTTTATTTTTATTTTTTTATTCGATTCGAGTTGGTCCGATTTGATCCAAGTTGGTCCGAGTCGATCCGAGTTGATCCGACCTGGACTGGCGGTTCGAGTTGATCCGGTCCGACTTTTGTACCTGCCTTCAAAAAAGGCCTTTGAAAAATATAAGCCCCGGGGCTTATGTTTGGAATTTTACGGTAATTTGCTAGTAACGTACATAACATCACCCCTTCCAGCCTGAGTGATTTTTATCACTCTCAACAATGACCGAGTGATTTCAACACTTCAAAATTATACATGCTAGTCCTGTCCGTAAAGTATTTCGTAATCGGCTGAAAGGGATAGTCTCATTTTCCAACTTTAGTGTTAATCTGTTTTAAATTTATTTGATGTGTCAGTTTTTCGACACTCTAGCGAATTTTTCCCTTATATGTTTTTCGCCAGCCACTAAATATTCTTAATTTTTACTTTCAAGCCATCACTTTCATACATTAAAAGACTATCTTGAGTCTGATAAGCCTCGTTAAAATTATTCTGATAATAAAGTTTTCCGGCGCTTCGCTCCAGACGGCTCTGGCGAGAAAAAATCTTAGAAAACATCTTTTAATTTCGACGTTCACTCTCGTTAGTACTCTGGCGGTTTGAACAGTTGATCACGAATAAAACTAGGCTAAGTGCACGGTGTTGGTGATCACAGCCGTA
This sequence comes from Porites lutea, assembly GCF_958299795.1. Classification (NCBI taxonomy): domain Eukaryota; kingdom Metazoa; phylum Cnidaria; class Anthozoa; order Scleractinia; family Poritidae; genus Porites; species Porites lutea. The sequence continues at coordinate 33,558,144 of NC_133207.1, read as the reverse complement.
ACAAAACAGGTCAAATTTTGTCATAGTGCAACGTGCTTGCACGATAATAATAAGAAGCCGACGGATAAACGTGCATAGAACCTGAATTCCATTGATCGTACATAGATAGTGCCTTCATAGTGCCTATATCGAGCCTTAACCGTGTTTTCATCGAGCCTTTTTCGAAGAATCGTCGATATATCATCTGAAGAAAAAATTATGGTGTTGAAAAGAGAAAGAATGAATAAAAATAAAATGGCAGAGATATTTAAGCTTCTAAGAAGGTGAATTTTGTATCAACGAAGCATTTTCAGCTACGGAGTTGAGTATATCAGTATTTTTTGTTCTAAAGGTGTAGTGAACTAAGGAAGACGTTTGCCGGAAAAATCAGGCTTTAATCACCAAATCTCATTCCATGCAACATGGCGGTAAAACTACAACCACGAGGATTGCAGGCTCTTATATAAGGACAAATCTCACTTCATATACACTACACGAATTATCACAAAACTCGCAGTTCGAATGTTCCTAGTTCATAGCTCAGTTCGCAATGTCATTTACCACAAAAGGTGTTATCGTCTCTCTCTCTCTTCCGGCTTAAGAAACTTATCTTGCTTAATGGCGCCTTCAACGTGCTTATATGGTGCGCATAATAGCGTGTTAGACCATTTATTACAAAAAGGTGGTCACCAACATCGTGCGCATGGCCAACGTTTATAGCAAATTTCAAGTTATGCTTTTTTTTAAATAGGTGTTGAGATTGTTCATCGGTTAAAGGCTAAAAGAACTGAATTTTCGAAATTCTTGGTAAATCAGTCTCGTCAGTAAGTGCAATGACCAGATTCACCCTTGGGTAGTTTCACCAGGTGATCACTTATAATTGGAATTCTCAACCATGGTCGGAAACGCTACAACAGTTATGCTAATGTTCTCGAGATTAAATCCACCAACTCGACAATTGACTGTCTGGTACCTCGATGATCAGTGAAAAATCAAAGGAAACCACGATATAGATTGTCATTTTAAACTAATGGCTATTACTGTTGCATTTGTGTAGATACTATGAACGAGATCCTGACTTTTAATTAGGGGAAAACAGGTGGGGGTCTTTAAAAAAAAAGGCCATGCCAAACAACTTTGCTCACCAAGTTGTTTTGTTCCATATATCTTGTAAATCTGAAAATGAATTACGGGAAAAATTTGCTTTAGACTCCCTGTACTTAAGTTATTATAACCATCTCACTTTTTGACTTATCTATATTCGAAAATAAACAGCGTATCTCAGTCGAGCTCTAATCCAGTTGAAACAAGGTGTAAATTTATGATGCAAATATATAATTTTGTTTTAATTGCCTGAGTTCCATTGTCTTCTTTTAAATGACACTGGGGTACTTTTAGCTCTACTGAAAACTGCGAAACAGCAGTAAAACTGATACGTTGCTCCAACTATCATAAAAGGTCAACTTGCGATGAATCTTTTCTTACTAGTATTTCAAAAGAACTTATAGATGTTCTTATAACTGATGATTTAATTTTTTGCAAAAATCTTGACGCCAACACAGTAAACGGAAAACTGAAAAAAATTGTTCTTTTATATTTAATAAAAAATATACATTCATAAAAAGAAACTGACACTAAAACATCAGGAGACCTCAAACCGTAAAGCCGCTTATATGAAAAAAAATAGGCCTTTACCGAAAAACCTAAAAAAACACAATGTCAATTCGATCTTTAATGACACTGTAGTGTCACAATAACTCAGAAAATTGAAAAGAAAGCTTATTCACCTATTAAGTAAATATATTCAGAGGGAAATGAAGCTTAAGACCCACAGCATAATTGAAATCAATATAATTAGGTGCTGTCAAATTGTGCTTTCAATTTCTGACACGTTTGACTCTATTGATCTTCAATCACTACTTTGTTAAGGAGACCGCGCAATGACGTAATACAGCATAAAAGGCACAGGACTGGAAATTGTAAAAAAATGAATTAGAGTGGTAAGTGGCACTCATTTTATCACCAGTTGTATACGTTGAAAGTTTCTTTTTTTTTTTTCCTAATAAAATAATTTTGAATTACAGAGGCAACTTTGGAAGCGGTTATCTTTTTAATACAGCTGTGCTATCAAAGAAGAGATGTCGCTGTTTCTCAAAAGACAAGAGCAACTTCCTTAATTTTCGCGAACGGAAAAAAAAAAACAGGGAGTTGGTTAAGCGAGACTTATTTACATTTTCTTACTCCATTAAGATTAAATAACGTGGAACGATGTTAAGATGTTAGTTATAGTATTGGTGAACTTTTGTCAAGGGAACCCAAGGACGGTTTTGTGTGAGACATCGGTTCGAAGGAGAAAATATTGCTTAGAATTTTCTATAGCTTGGGCTCGGCTAAAACTTTCTAGATGACCGTTCCACTCATGTATGATTTTTTAAGCTTACATAATAAATTTCTTACGATTTTCTGAAGCTGATTTTCTTACCCCATTTTTAGCTATAATTCAGCGAAAAAGGTAAACCAGAATTTTTCATTCAAAAGTGTGATGGAGAGAGGGATCTGAAAAATTCTGACCTTGGTTAAAGTTAAAATTGTAACAATATAAAATTTTCCGGTAAATAATTGTGAAGCCTTGTAAATTCGACTAAGGCTCAAGCGTTAGTTTGGCCTGTGATGACCAAATGGAAACAACTTCGATCGCGTCGCTTAGAGTGGATTTCTAGATGTGCCATGAAACTTTTTTGGTTAAAATATAAATTTAATGAAATAAAAAGCAAACTGTTTATTGTGAAAATATGTATCTAGAAAGATGCGATTAGAGTGGCCTGACAAAACAGCGCCATTACAGTAACGCAAAATGGAGGTAAAATAGCCACTTATTATTAATGACAACTTCCCCCACGGGTGATATTGTCAACCTGTAAACAAAACAGAAATTTATAAATATTAAATCATTTCGCTTACATTAAAGCTTTGCTTTGGCCATTTGCCCTTGAAAATGCATAAATAGAATTATTTAAAAGGCTACATTTTTTAAAGTGGAACTCTCAGCGTGCGCTTATCATAACCACACGAAATCCCGCAATCTGTTCTTCTTCAACATGGATTTTCTGGTAGGTAAAGATTAAGCTTTTTAAGCAACTTATCAGCACTTTCTGTTCCTTTCATAACCCTTAATAATTAAAAAAGTTGGGAAGATTATTTCCAGACATTCAATATTTTTAGGTACGGTCAGGATGGTACGACAGGAAAGGCCATGAATTCATTGATTGATTAGAATCTGAATAAATTGTATGTTATGAACGCAGAAGCAAAATCATTTGCTAAATTTTAGTTGTTCTTTTAAAATAATATTTTTAATAACTTTTAATGTTAACTTGTTAAACAACCTTACGAGCGCCCACAAATTGAATAGTAAAAATCTACGATCTGAAATCTCGATTTTAACGATAAAACAGGAGTTTGAAAGAGCGAAAGTTGTCAGGCTAAAATAAACTGCATCAAAAAAGTCAGCAAAAGGCATGCACGGCGAACTTAAGACTACTTGATAGCTTCATTATGTGAGCGATCTCTTCAACATCCGGAAAACGGATTCAGACTACCATTACTGAAAAGCATCCAGTTGCATTATCTGACATCAGAACGTATATTAATTTAAACGGAATCCGCCAAGGAAATGGAGTGATCTTTACACTTTTCAAGGCCTAAAGAGGTACTTATTTATGGGAGCCCTGAAAAATGAATGTCAAATTTCACAAGAATTGTGAAAACACAGCTAAAATTCGGCAAATTTAATATGTAAGATTAATTTTGTGAAATTTGACATTCTAATTCATTTTCTCGGGCTTTTATAAGAGATTTTCTTTGGTGTTATTAAAGATGACTAATTGCATCTTTAGCCCTTTGTCAGCATATTTGTGCTAATATTCATGTCTTTCGTTTTGAGCAGGATATCAACAACTCACCTTCATTTGGACTGTGTAAATTATGGACTTAGTATGTGGCTTGCAACGCAGGCTGGCTTGCTCCACCTTCGGTATTCCTTCAAGTTTTTGTTCTTTCTCTGGATTTTTAACTCCGTCAGTGGAAAGTCAAACAAAGCGACTGTCACCAAAGCCAGATGCTATGCAAACTGCTTGACGAAGGTGAGCCATCTTTCAATAGAGAGGTTAAACCACGTTTACGTCAAACGGGAAACGCGAATTTGTACGTGCACCTGGCCAAGTTTCCCCTTAACTTGTCGTTTACTGTTCATTATTTCTACACATAAATTAGTAGTTTCACACAATTTTTTATCCATAAGTTTTTGAGCTGTTTTTATGTGCTCTTTTTCTATTTTGACAGCTGACTCTCAACTTGAATCTGCCGTTTGCTGTTTGCCGTAGACGTGAAGCTTAATCTCTCTAATATGTACGTTCTCGGCAAGCAGTCGTTTTAAGACGATCTCAGCCATATGTTATCTTTGAAGTAATAGTGTCCCTATGGTCAGTTTCTTGTAGGTTCAAACAAGTCTACCGCGTTTAAGATGATCTCATGATTATCATTTTTACTTCAATGGTTGATTTTGAAAGAAATAATCACCATCACTTTAATAAGATGAACAAATTATCTGATTGACCGCACAATATCAAACAATTTCAACCGATTTCGATTTGGACATGAACAGTATATTCCAACTTAATATTACTGCCTATCAGTATAAAACAGTCTTGTCCCTTTCTTTAGCGACCTCCGTGTAACGAAAAGTTTGATGTAAATGAGAATATGGTTGATTTATTGCCTGGTTGAATAGAACAGCTAATGGAATATAGCAAATCACGCTGATATTAATGACGGGTCTTATTTGAAGAAACATGCACGAAGACAATGCAGAATACTAAATTACATCTTCCCGGAACAAAGAAAACTCTCATTTAACGGGGTAAGACTAATCTGCGGGACTGTAGACGGTGGAACCGGCGGAACCTAAAGAAATGATCGTTTTATTACAACTGCCTTTGGTCGACATGATAAAATAATTAGTTACAATTAATTATAAACATCGATCGAGAGCTCTGGCACTGGTTAACGGCTAGTTGCTATGTTGGAAGCCGAACGAGCGGAGTAGATATAAAAGGTGTTTCGATACAGTTTCTCGGAGGCCATACCGAAATTTTTCAATCCCCTTAAAAGTGATTTAACAGAGTCTTGGCTTGGTCAACATGATGATGCTGTGCGTGTGGAATTATGCCCCGTGGGCTATAATTTGTTGGATCACACACGAGAAAAGCGTCGCGGGGGGTGGGACTGCCTTGTTGTTTCGTGACTCCGTCTGCGTTCATAAAATCGACGCGGGAAACAGGACCTCATATGAGTTTTCTCAGTAGCTGATCCATCTGACATGCCGTGGCAGCCCCCAGGCTTTTTAATTCACTCCCTCGTGAAATCAGACACGAGACATGTTTTAACACTTTTAAAACTAAGGTTAAGACTTTTTTGTTTCGTATAGCTTTCTCTTAATTTTATCTAATTTAGTTGCTCATTATCTTATTTTTAATATGATGTAATTTAGTTTTTTATGATGTATTTTTAGTTTTTATGTGATGTATATAGTTTTCTTTTGCTTTTGTTTATAGTTTCTAGGTATCTTAGATGTAACGCGCATTTGATCATATTCGAATGTTAATTTGCGCGCTATAAGCAATAAATATTATTATTAATATTATTAATCCTTGTCCGATGGCTATGAAATTTTCACCATTGATTGATTATGAATTGAAGTTTATCAAAATGCATTTTTAAGTAAAATCGATATCACTATGACAACAATAAACAAAAAGCATTGAAATCGATTAAAGCCGAATTTTGCGCGATCTAGACCTGCAAGACTTTATAAGTAAGTTTGATTAGCATACCGTTATAACGCATTCCTATTTTTAAAATTGTTTTAGAATCCAGCAAGCAATGAGACTGGAATTCCCTGTCAAACATCTGACTGTAAAGAAGTAAGTACCATTATTTTCAATCAGTAAAGTTTAGAATAGTAACACTGACAACTCAGAGCAAAATACCTATAAAAGGGGAATCCATAAAGAGTGCTTCGTAAATGAAAAGCCATCTATTTATCAATATCCACTTTGATTTCTATCCTTGATATTTGAACTCTTTTAGTGCTTAGATCCGTGTGGATCGTCTGATTTGGATGAGGCAGCGTGTAAACAAACATGCGTAAGTATCTCCTTTTGAAATTCCGGGTGTTCGTGTGCACCTTCACGCCGGGTCAGCTGCATGTCGCGGCTTTCGGGTCACTTAATCAGCTTAATTGAAGCCAATTTACTACTTTTACAGTTTTTATCCGTTAAGCCCAAAGTTTTCAGAGTGGTAGAACTTCGTATTATAAACAATCGTATGTTTTTTTGTTTCTCGATTTGAACGTTTTTTGGCGGCAAAATTACGTCACATTATTGACAGCAACGTTTCAACTTCAACTAGTGACGTAACAGATAAATAATTTTTAAAGAGCACGACGGGATAGAAACAAAAGCATAATTGCTTTAGGAGATCATATTTCTGATAGTAACATTTTGAAATGTGCTTGGGTTTCTAAAAATAGTAACAAAATGGCGGGAAATACAAAAATCAAAACGTTTATAACTGCTTAATCAATTTTGTTAGATCCTTAGTTGAAGTTTCAGTTTTGCTGTCAATCATGTGACGTCTTTCCCGCCAAAACCCGTTAAAATCGAAAAACAAAAAACATGCGATTGTTTTGAATAGAAAGTTCTGCCATCCTAAAAATTTTGGGCACAAAGGGATAAAAACTCTAAAAGTAGTTCCTTGGCTTCAATTAAGTCACCCAAAAGTAGCGACAACTGACCCGGCTTGCTTTGCTACGTTAATCTACTGTAAATGTTCGGAATTGGTCATTTTGCAGAAATTTAAGTTGGCCGTTTTCCAATTGTATTTGTTTTATATTTCAGAGAGCTTCAAGCAGCTGTCTTGAGAGTTGTGAGTTTTTGACTAAGGTTAAAAACTTTTCTTCAATAATAAATGGAGATGGTTCCTCGACACCAGCCCCAGGAATACCTTTAGTAACAAACAGGAGTTTGACCTCCATCAGCTTAAAGTGGGAGGCTGTGGAAAACACGACTGGTAGCCCAGTGTACATGATTGAGATGGCGTTTTCTGAGGGCGGACAAGCATTTGTTTCAGCCTACTTGTCAGAGGTAGTTTGAATAAAATCTATCATTTTTGGAGCGTTTTCTTTTATTCATAGATGTTTCCTAGTTTAATTTATTCTTTTAATTCTTTGTTAGTAGTCTTGCTTATATTTATGGCGTTTCCTAGGTGTTTGTTATACCAGGGGCAACAATATCACTCCCGAGTCTTTGCGCTTACATCGACACGGCCCCATTTCGTTCAGACTACAGAGCAATATTATACAAGTTTAGAGTGGCTGTCCTTTCCGAGAACTCATCTTTAAGCGTTGGGCAACAAACGGTGCAAACGAGTAAGTAACATTGAAAACTGATAAGTATCTTATCGCATTACTCAAATGTATCTTGATTCATCTGCATGGTGCATTTGCCATTGAAAGCCAGGCTTGTTGACCTATTCATCGAATCACAAATAAACATTTGGACAGTTACTGCTCTAATCTTTAAGGCTTCTTTTATTGAAATACACCGCACAAGAATTGAGAGTGAGGAGGATTTTGAGGATCTAAATTTTCGGGATCTTAAAAAGAGAAAAGAAGATGCAATGCTGAAAGAAAAGGGAATTTAAAACTTTATTAGCTCTCAGTTCTTCTTCTTGGGATATTGTTATTTCACTAAATCTAGGGAATGTGAACCTTTCTTCGTGAACTGTTTAGCCTTTCATCTTTTCTTACACGACTCCATAAGCATTGTACTTTAAGTTTTATCTTTTTAAATTAAAGGATATGGCGATGATGATGATCTTTCTTTTGGTTAGCATCCTCGTTGCTTGTCTTTTTTTTTACATGGGCTTGTCCCCTTACTGGTCTCAGTCTCAATGAACCATTTTGCTTGACGAGCTCCTTCGCGAGTGCCCCACCCCCCTCCCCCCCGCCCATAAAAAAAATCAGAATGGAAAAGTTATTTATTTAATGCATAGCCCTCTTCCTCCTTTTTGGTCGTTCAAAAACGATAGCCAATATAAAAACCGAGTGTGCGATGTTTCTAAAGAATAACTGCCAATGGTTTGAAGAGTGCCATCTGAATTGGATCCTGAATTGGATCTGCAAACGGCGTTATGGGTGAATAGGTCAAGCACCAGCTGACGTTGTTGTGAATCTTCTAGCATACTGGAGAATAATCATTTAACATTTAAAAAAATAAGATTCTAAAGCAGCTATATAAAAACTAGGCGCGTACGGCAACTATCTCTTAGTCGACCGTCGCTCTTTCTAGATCTATTTCCTTTCCTTTGTAGTTTTGCATGTCAGGCTTGTCAGATCCCAAAAATAACGTTTTGCCATCCGTATGGTGGTATTGTTGTAAATTTCAGTAGCGGCAAGGGTTAGGTGTTTTTAGTGGTTCAATACACGGGCTGTATCCTGTTAGGTGACTTACTCACACAATGGATGAGCGACTGCTGGACTACACTGGTGCAAACTCAGATTTTTCATATTTTCTGTTGTATTACAGGTCTTATCAAGCCGGCGCCTGTCACAAACGTGACTTTAAACAGTCTAGTGTATGATCCTGTCGCTGACAATTCCCCTCTTGATGAAATCAACTTGACTGTATCCTGGATTCCCCCAAGCGGTGGGTGATAAAAAAATTACATGATTGTGTGCTGTTAGAAAATCGTGGGAACTTCCTACAATAGCTTATACGGGGAGGTAACTGCCCGAAAGGTGACATACAGTTTTCAGCTTTCAGGTAGTGGACAGCGAATTTACTAGCTGAAGTATATCAAAAAGAAAGGAAAATCCGAAAAGACGCGCCTAGAAGCCCACCATGGGCTTTTGGTCCATTAAACGGTACGCGAAAATGAGAAGACTTCCCGTTGTAGAGATTTATTCTTATTAAGTAGGAATGGCAAGAAGGAAACATTTTTCAATAGAAAGTGTTAAGAAGGCGTACCCTTTCTGTCAAACATTATATATATCGGACCCTCCCCGTATATAGCCTCCCACGCAGGCGTTCTTAGGGGTTCGTTAAGCGTTCCTGCCACACAATTAGTCTTATGACTATATAGTACGAAACATTATATCCAATAATAAAATCATTTCTTAAAAATAATGTTTTACAGATTATAAGTATCTCATTACAAAATATGCCATGATGTGGGAACTGGATCCTCGCAAATGTAACAGCGAACCCTTCATAAGAGAAAATTGGGAAACTTCTGGGGTAAGTAATTACCATGACCTTACTAATTTTAAGTTAAAACAATTTGATTCTTAAACTTCTCTCTTTCTAATTTTTTGTATTTGACAAGGGTGTTGAAAATGTGAAGATTGAAGGATCATACAAAACGTTGACGTTTCTACATTTCCAAAAATGAAATAAATTGACTGTAAAAAGTCCTTCCCCCGCACTTGACTGTATTTCTTCCCACAGTGCCTCCTTTACCTCCTAAAATGACTTCGATTCAAGTCAGAAAGAAAAATGAAATATTGAATATTGAAAGTTAACTGCCCTAAGATCCACACTGTTACCACAGAGTCAAACGTAGTGCAGTACATTAATGAGATATGCTCAGAGGAGTGGCATATTTACCCTAAAAATCTAAGAAAAATATTTCATTTCACTTTGTTTGCAGCCCGAGAACAAATTTTCAGAACATGTGTACTCGAAAGCGAAAAGGTGTAATCACCATCTTCTTGAGGTGAGTATTAATTAGACGATAATTATTTATACACGTGCAGGGGGAATATATGTCTAGTTGTGTACTATTATTTGCTCATTGTCTTGTACACCTCATTCCATGCTCGTACACTTTAATATCAAATCTGAATGTATATCAACAGGCTAGTTTTTCTTGACTTAAAAAGAACAAAATTCTATGTCAGGTTATCTAGTTTATCTAGCAGCGGAAAATACTTTATTTCCCGTAGCCTTTGGTATAATTTTGTACCAGTGAGGCTTAAAATTTCTTGATACCGAGTTTCAGCCTGTTGTAACTTATGCAATGTAATAATAGAGTAAATAATACACTTACATACGCGTTCAACACTGGACGTCTCAGTTAGGATGATGCTTTGAGGCACTGGATTGTCCGCTAACTATTCACCGGCTATCAGCGCGGAAGAATATGCTGCACAGTCACTGCACAACAACAACAACAACAACAACAACAACAACAACCTTTATATTAACAAAAAGATAAAGTTTTACAATATAGGATGCCCCGCAAATAGCTGTTCAGCTAATCCTGAGGCGGGACAAGATAAGGCGATATTAAACACTTCAAACAAAAAGAAAAGATTGAAATACAATTATAAGTAGAAATAATGAAACACCACAGTTACACGGGCGTAGCGTGACATTTTGAAGGTGTTATACGCACGGGAAAAAAAGGTAGACCACTGAAAGAACTCTAAACTATTTAACACTTGGACTATTTTTGAAATTTAGGAAATGCCATTTCCTTCGTTTTTCGCAGTACATTTTGAGTGCATAAATACGAAGGAAAATGCAATAGTTAGTTGTTTATTTTACACATCTCAGGTGTTATCAGTAGGGTAAGTCTGTAGAGTGTCTTCAGGAAAAAAGGGTGTAACAGTGAACAGTAACAGCTCCTTCCCATGCATTCTTTCAAATGAAATCCAGACGATGGTCTCACAACTTGCAAAGCGATCGTCAAAGGTCTTGACAGCGGATTTGTGTACTGATCATGCGCTTACGCAAAAAAAAAAAACAAGAATTAACGGTTTTGAGAAGGAACAAAATCATGGCAGTCGAAGGCGGGACTGTTTCTCGCTATTATATATTGGTAATTCGCAAATTTATTGATTTTATGTTGTTTTCAGATATAGTGTGTGTTTTTTTCTTTTAAACATTATTGCTCTGCACAGTTTGGAATTATACTCTCTTCTACGATTAACACTATAGTGTTTTCTCTTTGAATGTCTGCAAGCGAGGGCCCTTCAAGCTACAAGCGCCTATAAAAGACGTAAATTTTGGCTCGAAACACGCACACCTCTGTGGCTTTTGATTGGGTGTATCATTTTTGTCACACGTGACAAAACATCGTTCGCCCCTCTGATTGGCCAGAACTCATTTGCGAAAAAAAGTTACAACATAGCTTTACAGTGAGCATATCCTAGTATGTATAATATATAGATTTAGCCAGGGCTAAAAGCGAAGCTCTGGTTAGTAATACGTGTAAACAAAAAAAATTTAATCGTGTAATGCTAAACGGGGACGGCAATGAAAATGTCTTCAAGACTAATAGATATAATTAGCAAAAGAAAATTGCACGTGCAGCACACTTTTTCTTCTAATTAGCCAAAAAACAAATTTGCACGTGCAGCACGCTTTTTTGTCTTTCCCCCTTGCCGTTGTTTTGCACGACTACAACGCTGATTTGTATGACTAAAACGTCAAACTTCCTATTTACACATTATTTTTATGGAGGAATTGTCGTATGTGCTTACCCAATATTTTGTATCCTGTGTTCATGTTCGCTCTTATTTTTCACTGCCGCTCATTTTCACCTCGCTGGCCGCTAGCATTTCTCATTTTCTCACTGCCGTTTTGAATTTCCATGTTTTTCTTTCTACGAAATTCGTCTCCTTTATTTTCAGTAACTCGCTCTAGCTCTTCTTCTGTTATCCACGTTAGTGTAAACATAAAAAGATAACGCCGAAAAAGACACGACTTTGTTGTTGTTTTTTCTTTCTAGAAGTCCGGGCGGCCATGTGATTTCCTTCCAAATAAAACCTTGAGTTGCATTTGGGTTGCCATACCTGTTGATTGAGTTATTTTACATTGGTATGCCTGTGATGCGGACGGACGGTGGGGCGGTCGGTCGGTGTACGGTCACGTGATTACCAAATTTTCTCGGATGAGTAGATTACCACATTTCCTTAGCTATGGGGCTCCTCCCACGCGCGGCGCTTCGCGCAGCGCATGGAGCTCCGCTATTACAAATTTTGTAATGTTCATTTTATATTACTTACCGCTGAACTCTGCATACTCCTAGCCATAAAAAATAACGAAATAACGGACACATTTTCGCCTTACCATCTTGGTGTGCATGTGAGAATATCGTTTCTTTAGATATCGTTACTCATGGGAGCCATCTAAGTGATAACATTGGAGAGATTCTTCAAAGACTATACTTTTTTAGGTCTATTTTTTTTTGTAAAAGGTACAGGTACCAGTTTTCCCTTTCAAGGGCGCCTGATTTGAAACAGTAGTTAATTAAAGGCGTGACGTGAAAAAATCATACTCACATCATAAATGTAATCTACATTTGCTTTCCAGGTTCGTGCCATGATTGGCTGTAGTGCGAGTGATGAGGCAACTTTAATATACACCTATCCAGGTAAATTGTTAGGGCGTTGGTGATGTTCATTTTCACAAAAAGCAAATACAATTGCGGCATACAATTCTTAAGTATTTATACGTGCTTTTAAGTAAGGGTAACGCTAATATTTGGAAAACCCTAACTGAATAACTACCGTTTACAAAACTAAAATTGGAATCGTGTGACTTTATATAAACTCAATACCAATGTCATTAAATGCTTTATTGATCAAAGTATACTCCCATTCCTACCCAGCGATGAACCTTTAGCTGATAAAATCGTAGGAGGGTGGGTATAAATCTTCGTAGACTAAAGTTTTATTTATTGTTCTTTTTTTTAGGTTGTCAAAATATAACAAATTTTCCTAAAAGTGAATGCTACAAATGTAAGTTTTAAAATAGTTTACCTTTTCTTTTATCTAGTAATCGCTCGTAGGAATTCATTTTTGCCATGGATGTCGTGGATTACGATATTTATAGTTGACCTAACTGAAATGACATGATTTGTTAAAAGCTTGTTTGTGGCGTCAAGAAAACTAATGACTCCCGTTTAAGCAGTAAGGATATTCTTTCTGAAGGGTCGTTAAACCGTTATTAAGTCCAAAACTGGTTGTCAAGTTAGATTGTCCAACGTAGGAAAATATAGGGGAGCCGAAGTTTTGAGCGTTACCCTTACGTCATACTCTGACAAAGTCTTTGCTCTCGAAAAGTCAGCTTCCAGTATATAATCCCCAAGGTGTTCAGCTTTTATGACTAAATCTTTGTACTTCACTCCCCTGAACTGACGACTGACACCACGTTTCTTTAGAAACTAACCACTTCATTCAGCACATCCTCGGAGACCCAGGGGCAGTCAGTGGGGCCGGGAGAAAAGTTGCGACGAAAGTTTTCAAGCGTGGGTGGAAGAGCCCCTGGGTACCGACTCTCACCAGACCATTTCCAAAAGGTCAAGCGAATGCTGGCTCCTGAGTGGGCACAAAAAATGCTTTGTATTATTGTGCCCAATCGGCGAACAGTTTCTCCGAAGTTCTTTTCGTGAGTTCGTACACGACGGCTATTATCTCGCCAAAGTTGCCTGGTTCGTTCACCAAGCTTTCCTAACCAGAAACAAAGGAACTACTGATGAGTCGAAGAACGTTTCGGATGCTACCAGCGGGAGCAATTTAATTTGCACTGAGAAAGTTCTGTTTCTGACGGATCACAATGTGAAAGGTTTGAACCCAAGAGTCATTTCAAAAGTAGGTTGAGTTTGATCGTCCGGGTGAACGTAGTCCTCATGAATAGGACTGTTGTTGTTGACAGTGACTGACGTTTCGACAACCTGTGCGGTAGTCATCTTCAGAGTCAAAGTGAGTTGTACCACGTCAGTTGATGGTATTATAGCAATCAGACCAATCAGACCAGAGTACGCTTTTGTAGACCCCGAGCTTCTTTCGATTTTGTAAAAAAAAAAAACATTTTTGGACAAGGCCTGATCAGCCTGATACTACAAGATTATCAGCATAACAGTAACATGACAAGATTAATGTTTTACTATTTAATCATCATTATCAAATGTTTGCTATGAAAGCGAAACCTTTTTTTCTGATCATTATGCGATATGTTTAGTTGATCCACCAGAGGCGCCAATGGAAGACAGGGTAGTACACAATATCAGACTCTCTTTTACAGCCCAAGACGATTATAGATTCCAAGTGAATATCGCCTGGGATCCACCGGTATACCCTTACAAGAACGTGACTCTTTACTCTGTTTGGAATTGGAAAGGAGACAACAAATTTATAAGCTTCCACAACACGGTAGGCGTTGACAAATTTATCACAGCAAACGTTGCTGATTTAACTTTGTCTACCCAGAAACACCAAACACACTCTTCGCATGACCGAAACTCCGCAAAGATAAGTTCAAAAAGGACGTGTTTGTGGGTCCTTTGGTAATAGTTTCTACCTGATTTTGAGCAGGGATTCATAGAGTTAGAGAACTCCCCCCATTTGCAACCATACATGTAATTTAGTAACTGTTGCGTTATAATAATGATGTTCATCTTCCAATTTCACGGAAGTCACTTTAATTATCAAGAATTTAGAGATTATCCTGAAAAAGACCTGTATATATACGGCTGCAGAAGTACAAAATGGTTAGCCGGATTCACAAACGAAGAAACATTATGGTTGTAATTCACAGGTTCTCTGGTCATTATTTGTGTCATAGAGTTTAAAATTATATTTGATTGATTGTCTTTTACTGTTTGCAATTATACTGATAGCTGAATCATTATTCTAAGGCTGTTCAGCTGTCATCGAAAAGAAATCTCTTTCAAACTAATTTTTCAATTTTTAACCGTTTGAGCTGATACTTTGCACGATAATAGGACTTTGTATTCCCAACAATCGTACGTTTTTGGATTTTTGAAATTAACGGTTTTTGGCGAAAATGACTTCATATTGGAAATATGAGGTTCTATTATCGTGCAAAGTCTCAGCCCAAACGGATAAAAATTGAAATACTAGTCTGAAAGAGATCTCTTTTTGCTGACAGCTGACCCGGGAGTGTTCATTCAAAATATTTCTACGTTTCTCATGGGCTATTGACTCAGAGCCCATTCGGGCTGGGGGAATAATTGTGAAATAACCAGCTAGTTGACCAAATAAGGAAGAAGTTTTCGACATGTGGAAAATCGTAAGGCTAATAGAACAGCATAAATGCCAGAAAATTGGACAGCTAATCGGGAAGCCCTGGAGACGAGGTTGAGTTGTTTTGCGAAGAAGAAATATGTGAACTCGACAGACTACATCCTGCTATTTGGAGAATATTTGCAGAGCTGAACATCCCTTTATCTCCTGAACTTGCCGAGAAACGAGCAGTTGAAGACGAGAACTTAACATCGATGGAGACATGTACGGAGGTAAGCACGTTTTATATTGTTTTTATACTAGGAATTATTTTGAATAATGAATAAATAATTATTAAATGTGAATTCGGCTTTCGTATGATCTGAAGAATTATGGAGATCTCGGGGGGTGTTATCCGCCTCGGCCTAACCACCCTCGGCGTATAACACCCTCCTAGATCTCCATAATTCCTGTTTGTATTTCTGATCATACTCAGCCTCATCCAATAATTGTTGATTAACACCACCCATTATATTGCAGGTGCCTACAAGCTTGTTATTAACGAATCTACTACCTGGAACAGCTTACAAAATCGACGTAAGAGATTAACCTTATACATGCAGTGTGATTGTAAATATCAAGAAGGGATTAAGCTAAGGATTTTTATTAATGTTCTTTAACACAATTTTAAAAATCTTATAACAGGTCAGACCAAGTTTTACTGACAGTCTTCCATCTTCGGAAAGGAGATCTATCAATTTTACTACCCCTGGTGAGCTAATTTTAATTTAAGCATTACGAAACTATAAAATGAATAGTCAGTACAAGAATAATCAATGAACAAACATGCAAAAAATTCTTTAAATCGAACCATTTATCCCACCAGCCATTCATCAAATATACATAGCTAAGATCCCTTTTGAGACTCAATACCTCTTAAGTATATCGTCATCATCATCATCACCACCATCACCTTGATCATTATCATTGTCACATTATCAATTCATATTCTTAGTAACGAAATTTAGATATAGGGTTATTTGAATCTGTTCAAGTACCCCCGGGCCAATTAACTCTTTTTAGAGTAAAAAATAAACGGTAAAAATCCAGAACGATGTTTTAATCGTGTTTCGGTCATTATCAAGTTCAAGTATGAGAATATAAAAAATAAATAAAAAGAAATATTTAAAAAGAAAGAAACAATGGAATAAAAAATATGGAAAAAGTATGTAAAAAATTTTTAAAATGGGGTGTTAAAAACAATAAAAAATGTAAGAACTAAGAGTTGTTAAAAACGGGACATTAAAACAATAAAAACACGCAGAAACTACTTTTGCAAGTTGAGTCAGACTGTACACTGAGACTTGGTCTCAGCTCATTAACAAAAAAGCATTTCATAAACTAGGCAGTCAAACTTGATTGTGCACTTCTTTATTAACACAAAAGTTCTCGCTAAGATACTATTTTTTCCATTTTTTTCCCTCCACACAGCTGTACCTCGAGACGAAGTGACGGTCCATTTAAAAGGTTATCAATTCTACCCTTCGGCAGTACCGGGAAGCTTTGTTGCAAACATCTCCTGGGATAAACCAACGTTTAATTATAGTTCCCTCGCTGCGTACCAGTTATACTACAAAGTTGGAAAACAAACACGATTAGGGAACATAACCGTAAGTATTCTAGTAGTGCTTGGTCGTAACGTCACGTTCTACGACAAATTCATTATCTAGGCACAAGCACCACAAGAGGCCGTATAGGGGGTATGAAGTGCAAATTTTGAGTTCTGATGTCAAACTTCTATCGAATGTTATTTTTTTCACTTTTTCGCAGAGTCAAACTCACTTCTTAATCACTGGGGTGATGCACGGCGAGCAAGTTTCGTATTGGGTAAGCTCCTTATGTACCGGTGAAATTAGCCATGTATCATGACGATAATCATTATGAAATTCATTTCTATGAATTTAAGAAAAGGAAACCAGTTGTAAACATAATATGATAAAAAGCTGCCAGTAACTAAACGGATTTTCTATCTTTATTTATAGCACACAAAGATGAAAAAATTTGCAAAAGCAGGCAGCTATCAATAGCCTCTAAATGGCCTCCGTATGATTTGCCATAAATGTCTCGTACTCAAGAAAAACGCTCTCTTTTCAGATCACTCCAAAATACAAACATCATGAGTGGATTACAGGAACAGAACTACTTGGAAAAGTAAAAGCACCTGGTATGAAGTATTGCTGCCTGGGGAAGGGGGGGTGCTCCCTATAATGGCCCATAAGGAGAGACTCCACCCAAAAGGGGTACCTTTTTCAGGCTTGAGGGGTAATGAAAGGGCTGGGACTTAAGTTGAAGCACATGAAAGGGTAGGAGAATCTGTCATTTCGGCCGGTAGAAAGGCCCAAAAGGGCTAACGGATACATTTTATAGCTATGGAAATTCGAGAAAACCTTCTGGTTTACTGATTTATTCGTATTTTATTTTAGTGCATAATATATCAATTGAAATCTATGCAAATTTATAAACTAGGTATGATGCAAAAGGGGTACCATTTGTCAATGGAAGAAATACGAAAGGGGTATCTTTTCTGTCAAAAATGGCATACAAAAGGGTAAGGGGTTGGATCTCGTGGCAGGAGTCTCCTCGTATAAAACTTTGTTGCATCCCCCCGGGGGGTGGGGAGTGGGTATTTCTGTCACCGTTAGTCCAACTTTTATTACTTCCATCTATAGGCCCTTTGATTTTGGTTTGATTCACTCTTCCTTTTTCCTTCGGAAACATGAGACAGTGTTTTTTTTGTCACATCCCTTTGGATCATCCAATCAGTCTTCTATCTAGCCCGGATTTTCTCGAAAGGTGGTTAACTTTAAAGCTTAGTTTTAGGCGAAACTTTAAACAACCTTACTCTCCTAGAATCGTAAAATATTATTAGTGAACTTTTACTAAGAGACCCAAAATGACAGTCTAGAAGACAGGACATTCGCAGGTAATTTTATAACTATTAATTAATCCTAGTCGTCTTTCGAGAAACTAGCTCCGGTTAGAGAGGATCTTATTGGGGTTAGCTGTTAGCCGTCAAACAGCCTAAAATTTAACCGTCAAGAGGGTTATACCGCCAACAGTCAAAAATACAGATGAATATTAACCATCAAAAATTAAGTTTCAATGTATTTTAAATCTCACCATTTCATCGATATCTCAGCTGATCCTCAAGGGATTCTGGCTCCTGAAGAATCTCTAGAGTGGAAAAAAAATACTCTTTCTAGACATTACAAGACCTCACAACTTGCTTATATCTAAAAATGTTTCAAGTGAAAGACTAAGAAGACCTCCAAAACTCAACAGCTAACATCAATTTTTCTACAGAAATTAATATTTGCCTTAACCATTGGACTAAATTTCCACTCAACGGTCAAAAGCTCTAAACTTTAACCGTCAATCGTCAAAACTGGAAAACATTTTCAATCAACTGTCAAAGCTACCACCCCACTGAGACCCTCAAATATGGCCAGCGGGACCAGCTTTAGACCGTCTTTCCCAGCAGAATTTCCACAGAAAAAATGCTTTCAAAACCAAACGAATACATCTGCTTATGTCGCGCAGTTAAGTGTAAAAATATACCTCGCAGGTGCACGATCAGGGTTTTGAGATCTCTGGCCTCTTACCTGAGGTTCGTCAGGTTCTGTGCAGACACACTTCCAGTATTTATTTTGGATAATAATTGAAATCGAGTGGACTCATTTCAGTGTTAACAAGTTGAGAATGATTACACGATTTGATTACCTTAAACAGGTGAAGCAGTGGAATAGAAGGGCTTGTACATATTATAACTAAAAAAGGTAAATATATATGTTTGTACTTTTAGTTCCACCTGATGAAGAAGTCAAAGTGAGGCATATCCTTGTAGGGACGTTTTTACGTGAGGAAGGGAAGAACACGTTCACAGTCAACTTCACGTGGACAGGACCATTATTCAACTTCACGCTTCGTGCCTATGAATTTACGTACGAGTTGACGGGCTACAGCGCCGAGACCATATTTCACGGAGAGGTGGTATGTAATAGAAAATGTAGCATATTTTTCTGTAATAGTCAAGTATTTGAAATGATTATAAAAAAAAGACTTTGTTCAGTCCGAATGCACCACAGCAAAAAGGAAGGATAGAAGCGTCATATGTGATGATTCAAATTTAAAGCAAATCTTTTTCTTCTTTTATCCTTGTCTTTTCTTCTTCTTTACCCGTTATACGTTCCTCATACTTAAATTAAAAAAACTCCTCTAGAAAAGTGGGGGCGCTAAAGCCTCCCCCAGTCCCCCCGGCTCTGTCGTCCCCGTTATTACAAAGATAAATTAGCCGGCTGTTAGAAACATGACATGTAAAAGAATGTGCGAAAATTAACATTTGCGAAACAGAACTAGATAAGTTTAAGAATTCATTTCCTGCAGAGAACGTCAGGAATCTTTGAAGCCAGCTGCTTTCTCAAATCAAATCTGATTCTCTCCGTCTTTTACAGACGCAACCAACATTCCAAATGTTCGGAGTGAGGCCAAGGGAATTTGTTACGCTAAAAGTAAGTACTTATTAAATGTTTAATTGTTGATGATAACGATTACTATATATTATGTTACATCTCAAAACAAAATAAGAATAACTTCGTGTTATGTTGTAGGTGACGCCCTTGTTTGATAACGTAAAAATTCAGAAGATTGAAAGCCAAGTTACGAAAACGGCACCAGGTTAGATTATTACCTCCTAGATAACTTAATTATCAACAAATAATTATTCAGCATCGCAAGGTATAGCAATACAAACAGCTTAAAATAACATAAAATGGCTCATGATAAAAAGAACTTTAACGGGCAAATAACAAACGCAAATATATTTTCGAGCTTTTTGAGACCAAAGATCCATAAATGATTAATTAATATAAAACCGTCCCAGATATCGGTAGTAGGAAAAGAAAATGGATTAAGATACCGTGATATTTATTTTTTAAGGCTATTTTATGATTTGAACTGATTGTGAAGCAAGAATATTATAGCGTTAGTCGATTGCCCGAGGATACCCACTGAATAATTATTGTAAGTCACGTGACGTATGGTGCAATAACCATGTGAGGCCATTAACGAACGGGTTGAGAGTTTCAAGAGGACCCTCAGTCAAATGTTACGTCGGAAGATCTAGAAGGACCTAACAGATTTGGATCTACAGCTTCCAGCTTGCATGATGGCCTATCGAGGTGGTGTTCATGAGCCAGCAGTGGTTTCTCCTAACCTCTTAATACTGGGTAGAAAATTGGAAGTTCCCCTGGATGTCGTAACTGAGAGATCTCCTGATGCGTTACCACTCAAGGCGGACTATGCTCTTGCTGTTCAAGAAAGAATGGTCAGTGCATATGATTTGGCCAGACGTAATTTGAACAAGGTTGCAGTACGACAGAAGCGGAACAACGATAAGCAGCTTACTGGTAGACCGTCATTGTTGGTGATTTTTTTTGGCTACATAACGTTCAGAGGAAGAAGGGGAGAAACACCAAACTTGACTATCCTTCGGAAGGAACCTGTCTGGAAACATCATTGCTGTCGGATGTGGTAGGTGCCTCTTATCCAGAAGAACCGAAAGACCAAGCCCAAGGTTGTTTTTCCAAACAGATTAAAGCCTTAACTAGAACCCCCACTCGAGAGATGGATTACAAAGAGGCGGACGCAGTTAACGAGCCCGAGAGAAGAGAGGAGAGAGACATCAGATGAAGACTCTTCAATTTTTGTCGAAGGTGAACCGTCAGTGCTGGTTAACGAGAGAGAGTGAGTTGAGCTTGACGGAACAGAATCTACGGAAGGAGACAAGGATGATCAGTGCTTCCCCGAGACCTCAGAATGCTGATTCCATTGGGGATTATAACATTAACAAGCCTGACGATGTGAGGGAATCTGAAATTCATATGGAAATGTCAACTTCTGTTGCGGATGGCCATAACCGGGAGGATGTCGGCCGTCAAACAATTGGGTCGACTGCATAAGTCTTACTTTGGAGGGATTCCAGCGTTCTTAGGAGATCTCCAAAGCAGCAATAACTGCCAAGTCTTAACGGAACTTGGGTGACTGACTAACTTGAAATCTTCAAGGCCTGATACGCGTTATAGGACAGCCTAGACAACTAGATATAAGTACCAGTTAATGCCGTTGATTTCCTAAGACCTGTGGACATTCGGCATATAATAATGAACAGTCGTTAGAAAATCTTACTCTGTTGAGTTAAATTGAAGTTGCTTTCAGATCAGTCGGAAGTGATCTGCAAGGAGGGCCAGCACTGGCACAGTACCCAAATAAGGGGGAGCAGTGTAGTGTTAGGCGACTGCCCGCAGGTCCCTTTAAGTAACTATTGTTAGTCACGTGACGTATTGTGCAATAACCACGCGAGGCCGAAGTTGTCAAGATTGTGTAACCTGTAACGATGATTAAAATGTGTTTTGTTAACACTGTGTTTTACCTTGGATTCTGGGACTACAATATACAGAGAAACCTCTATTAAGCGGACACCCTCGGGACCTTCCCAAGTGTCTGCTTAATAGAGGGAGCCCTCTCAATAGAGGTTTGTAAAAATTGCGTAATGTTTGTTAACAATTAACATTCAACGGTTACTCTGTACTGTGATAAAGTTACATGTCTTTAAAATTTAGTCAAAGAAAGATTTGATTGTGAATATTTGTGATGTACTTTGTGCAAACGTTTTAGGTGAACTTTGATCATACGGTCGGATATCGGTCTAGTCTTCAGTTTATTGACAGCTACATGTATTAATTTATCTTTATTAATCGACTACAGTACGTATTTTGAGGACGTAATCCAGTACTGCTATTGTCAATTCAGTCCGGTGTCTGCTTAATAGAGGTTTTTAACTATAGAAATTAGCCAAACAACAATTCATTTTAGTGTCCGCATCCGGAATTAATAGAGGTGCCTGCTGAATAGGGATTCGTTACTAGGGAAATAAAAAAAGTTAATTTCGGGACCCAGCTTTGTGTCCGCTTAATAGAGGTTGTCTGGGGTCCACTTAATAGAGGTTTCACTATTATATAAAGTATCAATTATTGAAATAACACCGAATGGATATTTTTATAAGGATTTTTCATATATCTCATTTTCTCTTTTTTGTTTCAGAGCCTGATCCAACTACTTTAAAAGTTCGAAACCTGTCCGAAGCAATTCTCATCATGAGCAAACCAGACCAGTACATCTATTTAGTCTCATGGGAGATGCCCCTCTTCAATGAAAGCAAAGTGAACGAATACGTTATAACCTGTAGTCTCTCCGGTAACCCAGACAGGGCAAAAAGATGGCAGACAATAACGGTAGTCCATATAGAATTTGTCGTTTTAGCATTCTTTTTGTCATTTTTTCCGATAAAGTTTTTTAAAAACGTTGCGTAATTGTGTTTTTCTTCTAGCAATGTTTTTTTTTATGTTCATTCTTGAGTCATCTCCTTACCAAGCCAATACGTTGCCGTTCTCTGACCTTCGATCCATTTTTTAAACTCGCATCGAATAAAAACCCACAATGATTTGGTAATTTTCATTCGTAATACTTTTCCCTTACGGTGAAAACCTCCAATGTAAAACTCTTACCATGTCGCAATGTTTTTTTCACCAGGAGGGTAATAATATCACAGTTTCTGACTTAATACCTGGAGACAGAGTGGAAGTTGAGGTAATTTATACAGCCACTGGTCCATATGGGCTTAAACTACGTAAATACAAGTGTTCTCACTGTGCCTTTTTTTTTTCGAGAGTCCTTACTTAATTATAGGATAGGCGAAATCACAAGGAATCATTAGCCAAATTGTTTTTTTAACACATCAAAAAATTATTAAAATAAAAATTATCCACAGACGCCATAAGAGATTCTTCACATCATACGGAAATATTTCTAATTCTTAACATCCTTATCACCTCGTACACTTTTTTCAAAACAATGGCCTGTTTCTTGGCGCAGTTTCAGTTTGCGACTTCCAACTTTATTATTTGAAATTATAAATAAATTAAAAAAAGACCTTTAGGACTGTTTTGCAATTAGCAAGGCTAGTCGAAGCAGGCCAGGCCAAACGTTTTTTTTTTTCTTGCATAAAATTCCGCAAAAAGTAGTTAATATCCAGCGGGCATTTTATTCCTTGGGTTTTTGGCTATCCGTGACCGCATTACTTCTTCAAAGGAGTCCACTAATCAAAACAAAACTTGTACATTATCATACCCAAATAAGGATATTGACACACAATTAAAAATAGACAATGACATCATACCCACATAAGGATATTCAAAGTAGACAGACTGCAAATTATAGTAGTTGCTAAAAAATATATCTACGTGTCCCAACTGTTCATTAGTAGGATGCCTAAAATGCTTGCAATTCCACAAAATGACACACGTAGTAAAAATGAACTAAGACACCATCTGTTCAAAAATAACTCTAAACCTATCCAACCGGTTAAACCAACTAAAAATAGCATATGACTTACCTTTATGAGATTACTGCGCATTTTATTCATGAGATAAAGGCAAAAAGGCTATGACGTTATCGGCGTTAATGTAATCCACCGCAAATAAATGAGATTCCAACGCAAAAAAGGGTATTAATCGGTGCCTACCCCACTATTGGCCGCCGCGCCTCGAAACGAGGTTGATCGATGGTCAACAGCTAATGCAGCCTCGTTTCCAATCAAATATACCATTGTTTAACCCTGATTCCGATTAAACGCTAACCGAATCGATGGTAAATTGCTCTCCATTTCCAAATTTGGGTAGCGCCGGTTGCTTGTGAAAAATTAGCCGGGGGATTGGAGCCACTCAGGAAAGTCGAAAACTTTTGAATGAATAATAATTAAATTAAAGGTGTACGTCTCTCTTATTTCAGTTGCATTATATTAGAATAGGTTTTCTCATAATTAGAGAGCTTAAGCTGCGGACGTTCTTGAGGTCACCGACGTCAGTAAGGTTGCACCCGGTCTGGGTCGAGTACAGCGTTTGTGGCGCGAAAAGCGAAGATTAAGCAATGAAAGGTTTTTGGTGTAACGCGAGTCACGGACGTTTTGTTTGTGTTTACTTCTGTTATTTGAAATATCTGCACTCGTACATTTCAGATTCAGAAAGATCTTTGTCGCTGAAGGGGACTCGTAAATTTTTTTTACCCCATTCTCATATGAATTAACAGTTCATCTTTCACATATATTCTGCTTAAGCTCTCTATTACATATTAATAATGATCGTGATCGATGGTGATAGTATTAATGATAATGATGACGATAACGATGATGATGATGATGATGATGATGATGATGATGATGATGATGATGATAAACACGTCGCTGTACGTCTTCACTTGTTATTTGTGAACTGGTGATAGGAGAGAGTTATGAATGACATTATATTTTAATCCATACAAAGAAATGAAAAATAATAAAACTTTGTTTATTTGTCCAAAGGTGATCGCTGACTTTATCGCTAGCGTTTTAACAGGAAAGTCCGAAAAAATATTCATCGAGCCCCCAAGTGAGTATTCCGCAGCTTATTTTGCTTTTTTCTATTTATCCTTCTTCTTCGTGAAAACAGTGTAGGCTGGATGAGGCTGGCTCCTTTGCTATCTCAGATAGTGCTTCGAGTTCTCTTTTCCATCCGAGTACCTTTTCCCGCGCGATAATATTGATCTCTGAACTCTTGAGATCCGAT
Source organism: Porites lutea (assembly GCF_958299795.1). Lineage (NCBI taxonomy): Eukaryota > Metazoa > Cnidaria > Anthozoa > Scleractinia > Poritidae > Porites > Porites lutea. The sequence continues at coordinate 33,533,358 of NC_133207.1, read as the reverse complement.
GACGTCCCCTAAGTGGCGCTGACCTTCAGTTGTAAGATTGACCTCATCTCCAACACCCTCTTTGCCTCATCTGCAAGTATGTCCGACTTGACAATCAGTCAGCTCTTTGATCCATTCACTAGATGACCATACTTCTGTCCTTCCTGATTCAGGTGATTGTACCAGTTATCAGTTATACAACAGTACCATTTGTCCACCTTCCGCATAGTCGTCGGCTAGCCATACTTGTTTAACACCTTGTGTGCTTTCCCTTAAGCTCTGGATCATGATAGATGTATTGACCGAGTACCAGGGCATGGCCAAGGGATCACTTGCGTCGTACCCTCCTGTGATAATATCTCACCTCTGCCTCAAATAAAGAGCCTCAACGGGCTTCTGAATTTGTTATTTATGTAAAGTGACATTTCCCTGCAGGTTATCTGGATTTTTCGTGAGGCGACGGATCTGTTCATTTGGTTAAAGGCGTTGTCTGCATCTATCAGTAAAATACTATCTGTTCCTTCCTTTACAAAAACTTGACTCATAGCATGTATCGCGGCCTCTGAGCCTGCGCTACGGCCTGCGCAAACCTGAAGGGGGCCGCTGACTCTATGATCTCCTCCTTCAAAAATCCAGCAATACCTTTTCCAACTTTTCGCCTCAGGACCTCACCAACACCATTATTATTATTATTAGTTCTATTATTATTATTATTATTATTATTATTATTATTATTATTACTATTATTATTATTATTATTATTATTATTATTATTATCATTATGAAGTTTGTAACGCCGATTGTAACACCATCTTTCGCGACGAAAAAAAATGTCCTCTCTTTAACTATTCTTTCCAGAACCGAGCATAGAGAAGTTAAAGGTACAAAAGCTTCGTTGTGGGCCGTTTGTGGAAAATATAGGCACAAACACATTCAGCGTCACATTCACCTGGGAAAAACCGTCCTTCGACCGCAGTAACGTTCACTTCTATGATGTTTCTTACGAATTCCAAGGTGGCTACGTACGGGAGCAGCTGAATTGTTCACCTTTGGTGAGAACTGCATTAGGATGCTCAAACAATAGAATGGTGCGTTAAGTAACTAAATCGTGGACAAACGGTTTAACATCAGCTTAAAAGCTGGACGAAAAAATGGATTTGCACAATTCTTCTCTTCGCAAATATTACACAAATATTAAATATAGAAACTGAGGAGTAAATCTGGGGTAAACACGGTAATGGTCACATTTGCCGTCATATTTACAACGCACCTGTGATTTTCGGTATGCAAGTGTGGCCAATACCGTCTTTTCCCCAGATTTATCCCTCAGTTGTTACAATTTTGCTACATGTTAGCCGAGAGCAAATTTGTGCAAATCCATTTTTTCGTCCAGTGAAAATTCAGTTGGAGTTGGAAATTTGTTTGAATGTTAAGATTGAACGAAACTCAAGTCTGTAGATGACAATTTCCCTCCCCCCAAGAAATTGTCTTACAACCTAGATAATTTATCGCCTTTAAAGCAGTGCCATTTTGACTATGTCAAGAGTGCAATCAGTAACAAAACAGTGAGAAAAGGGGACGAGTGTGCTTACGAAGGCTCGTAAGGTGGTGTTGTTGGAGCTAGTAAGGGTGGCGCAAACAATTAAATTAAACAATAGATGTTCCAATGTACTAATTGATTGCACATTAATTAATTGATTTCAGTTTCTAATAAAATTAAAGTTAACACGTTTTACCATCTTTACAGAACAGGACGACATTTAAGATAACAGGCGTATTTCCTGGAGAAGAAATCAGCTTAAAGGCAAGAGAAATTCTGAATATTACAGGATTTTGAATTTTGAATATTGGATACCGATTTAAGAAACACTTACTTTAGACTCGTTTTACAAGTATTGTTTACGAGTGAAATATAGGTTTTTTTAGTTATTAGTATAGGTAAATTAGCATGATTTGTAGTGATATTTGGCATAAATACCAAGAGTGGTATTTAGAAATTGTTATACGTAATTTCACGAGCCGTTAGGCAAGTGAAATTTGAGACAATTTTGAAATATCACGAGTGGTATTTATGCCAAATATCATGTACAAATCATGACATTAATTGTTTATACTACTAACCGGAAAGGTTTTGTAATTTTAACATGTAGGTATTTCAAAGTAAGCTGAAATAACACTTCCCTAAGCCAATCAAATTGCAGAAATTTCTCATGTAGTAGTATATAATCACTGAAATATAGCTGTTGGTATTTAAGGGAAATATTACATCTGTCAAAACATACCATCACTAGCTGAAGTTACTACCCGGAGAACTTTCTGATTTAATAGTGAAATTTGTTATTTCCAAGTAGCATGTCCTAATCATTAATTTACTTAAACCCCAACAGGTTAAACCTCTCTTCAACAACGATTATATCATAGGACAAGAAAAAGAAATCAGAGAAACTGCTCCAGGTACATGCTAAGTGTTAACCTTTTGACATGCTGGCTTTGCAATTTCATTCAGGCGCAGATCTAGGATAAATACTGACCGACTTCCTATTAACAAGCGCCTAAGCTTCTAGGGCGGCCGGGGCATGCTCCCCCGGTAAATTTTTTGGATTTTAACTCTCTCAAGGCCCTTTTCTTTGGATTCTGAGTCATTCAGACAGGATATTGGCCAGTTACATTCTTCTCGGATGAAGCATTTGTCCATTCAATTTTTTATATTTCAACTTGGAAAGTTTTTTTTTATTAAAAATATATTTATTATGAAAAATCTGACCGATTTCCGTAAAACGGTGGAAACCAGGGTGGATCCGCACCTGTCATCATTACATTTTTTCATCTGTTTATGGCTTCCCTGCAAGGTACCTCTAACGCCTCACAATCAGGATTACAAATTATGAATTAGTGTTTTTAGCATTACACTTCCAATTTATGTGTGTTCTCACAGTTTGGGCATATCTGAACAAAAAAAAAAAGATTTTCCTTTTATTATCTATCTAGGGACGTTTCAATGAAAAAATATTTATGTGCGACTGAAAATACTTGCAGATATTTTCAATATTCTCTTGAGGTGATTCGTAATTCCATACTTTGTTTATTCCAATTTCTTTGTAGTGAATGCAGATTACTTCGTTTACTGGTCTTTATTTGATGAAGGGTTGTCTACTATCGCAACATCTATAAGTCATGAGCCTTTAGCAGTTCATTGTTTGATTTACATTAATTGTTGCGTCACCCTTTCATGAAGAGAGTAAATTCTTAGTTTCCTTTCTTATACCCCTTTTTCACTAGAACCCAATGAGGAGCTTGTAAAAGTGATTGGATTGAAGCATAAAGTCCAGATTGCTGGTCCTAACAATACGTTTAGCACAACAGTTCGGTGGGAGAAGCCATTATTCAAACACAGTGGAGTGAAGCACTACGTATACAAGGTTTTGCCTCTATCCGACCAAGCAAGGCGAAAGAGAGACAACAATGCTGGTTTTCAAACTGTAAGTTGATAAGAATGTCCGGAATGGAGTTTCACAAGGCCAAGTAGCAGCATTCCTAGCTGTTTCATGCTACAGAAACATAGCTAAGCTCTGGTCCGTGTGGTTCTCTTCATCAGTGCTCGCATTTGCCTCAAGCTTACCTTGTTTTATAGTTATTCGTAATGAATTTGTCTGGGTGTCACGTGTTGAAATATTATGCATTGTCACCGCCGCTGGTCCTATCCATTTCAGCGTCTCTCTGTTTTTTGTTTTTTGTTTTTTAATGTTTTTATAGTCTGATACAAATGCTACAATCAGTGGGATCAACCGGGATATTTCTGTGGAGGTTCAGGTAAATATTTTGGTCAGAACCAGATCATAAGTGTTTGTCGTCCAATAAAGAAAATTTGGGGTTGTTGCACAGATAAAGCCAAGAGCGTAACTGTCTTTCACCGAAGAAAACCTGCCGATGTCAAAGCTGGAAAGACACTCGCCTTACCAAAACATACACTGACTAGAATACTTGTGCCAGCAATATACTGATGGTTCACATGTATATGCTATTTCATCTTGCACTTTTGGACAAAGTGTTCTCATTGGATAATTTCTATCAATATTCTTTTAGGTTACGCCTGTCTTCCAGGTTCCAGTGGTCAATGGTATAAATGACCAGATTGACATTTCATGGAAAGATCCTGATGTCCAAAACGGTATATTACTTGTCAGTCCAATAGCTACCTAACCTTCGCTGCAACCAGCATCGACAGAAAAATTCGTTTCCTCGGTTAACGTTTTGAGGTTTATATTATAAAGAGGATGGACAGGGCCGCGGAGAAGTGGAAGAGGGGGAGGGGGGGGGGGGGGACAATATTCTCCACGCTTGTTACGTAATCCCTTGATTTTAGTTTATGTCGTTTATAACGACTGACAATGTTCTTTTTCAAATAAAGGTTCTTTCCAGTTTACTCCAGCTCAGATGGGCGGGCTTGTCGTAGGCTCTATACTTGGTGCCCTGATTGCTGTAAGCTTGGTGATTTGGTGTAACAGGCAAATAAGGATACGAATGGAAAAGAAGGGTCTTGTATCAGGGTAAGGAATCTTACAAATAAACACAAAGAAATGTTTATAGCAAGATTTTGATGCCTTGCACCGAGATGTCCGCTAAAGAAATATCAATAATACTTTGATTACAATTATGATTGCAAATGAATACAACTTCATGACCGCCATACAACCAGGATAAGTAGTTGCAATGATTAATAAAATAACAAATAGTATTAATAAAATAGAAGATTGCGCCAGCTATCTTTTTAGCGATTCCGTGAATTTAACTTCTATCGTACGACCTCCTGAAAATTCAGGTCATAATGGAGCCTGCTTGGTCGCGTTATTAGGCGGTGAAGTTAAGGCCGGATGGCTGGCCTTGTCTCCGACATTCTACACCAATCTGCATTAGAGAACGAAAATCCACTGAAAAGGAATTAGAATTAAAACATGTGATAAATCAGTTAAATGGAAGACAGTTTAACTAACAAGCCACTCTGGCAAGCTCCAGCCACCCTAAGGTTTTACAGTCCAAAAAATCCTATTGCAGCTTTTTATGGTAATGTGAAAACATTGCATTGACGTACTACATTCCTGGTGTCTGAGCGTTACACGGAAAATCGTTGACTTTCACTGTCACACCAGCATCAGTAGGAAAATAAAAGTCAAATACCCATAGCATTACATGTGAAATCAAGTTAGTAATCTAATTATTCTTTATTGTGCCAGAAAAAATGCGTTAATAATTGATCATTGGGAAGTGGATGGTGACCTGGTGTCTCTTGAGGAGGAGCTCGGAAAGGGTGCTTTTGGTAAAGTGTATAAAGGAACTATAAAGCAAGCAACTACAGTTTCACGTAGGCTTTCAGTGATACCTCCAGTGAACCCTCTTTGGAAATCTGCAACCAAGCAAGCTATGCCATTTACTGTGGCAGTGAAAATGCTTCACGGTAAATTTTGGGTCATCATTCCGTATTTTTTCTATAGCCTGCACCACAGACGGAACTAAACTATGGTTAAGTCAGGCTGCGAAACAAGGCCAAAATCTTTGATCTGGGCCCTCACCTGTGTTCCAGGATTTGACTCTGTTGGGGGCACAGAACAAGGATCTCGGCGTTCCTTTGCAGACGTTCCTAACCGAGGTTAAATTACGTCTGCGACGCAGGCTAATCTTTTCCTGTAATCTCTAGTTTTTAATTTTTCGTTTTGACATCGATGCGTTAACGTTAATATTTGAGTACCACAGTTTTCATTGAAACCAACCCCCATATTTTTATATGGCAAAGCAGGCTGCGAACAGATTTAAGATTCGACTCAGGGTACAATTATTTTGGAGATTGTACTTTGAGATAGGTTAGAAGAGAATTTTTGTAACTGTTTCCGATTGTTGTTATCTACAGGTATGGCAGATAGTGATCAAAGAAGAGAGTTTCTGGAAGAAATTCAATTGATGAAAGCCGTGGGTTCGCACAAGAATATTGTTAATATGGTCGGTTGTTGCACTGTGGAGGAACCCATGTTCTTGTTGGTTGAATATGTCCCTTATGGTGATCTACTACATTACCTCAGAAAGCGTCGAGGAAAGGTACACACAATAAACGAATCTTGTCAAAGCAACTTCCTTTGGGAATGAATAATCAACGCCAAACTGTTTATTATGGACCTTTAAAAGAACTGCCTGCACTTTTTTTAAAAGGTTTATCTTTATTGTCTTGCCAAAGACATTAATATTTACCACAGACTCCGACTGTCGTAAGCTTCCTTAATCTGGTTCTTCTTTGACCGTAGTATTTGCTACAATCAGTATAGGGGAATTTAGAGGCCTCTCCCTTCTTGATAACTCGTTTGGTCGAACACCTTAAAACAGAGTTTCTTGTGTGCTTTACCACGCTTATCACTCCTTCACATGTGAACTATTTCATCCCCTTAATATTTAAAACCATATTACAGATACGTTAAAAAACTATATAGTCACTAGATTTTTTACAAAGAAACTGGTCAATTGGATTAGTTATTCTGTATGTATCGCTAAATGAATACCAACAAAATATGATTGTATCTTCCCCTTTGCATGAGAACTGGGATGAACTTTTTGCTTCTTTTTCAGGTAAAAGAGTACCTCGGAGACGAGTCAAGAGGTCCATACCGCTCAACATATTGTGAGACATATGTACTTGATACCAAGCGGGAAGGAATATCAATGCAGGTACATAGTCGTACGAACTATTTGTTTCATGAGTGAGTAATTAAAAATAATTTCGAAGCGCACCACTAGTACGGTCATTTTTTTTCCTTGTTAACTGAAATATAATATTTTATGCTAGACGTTATATATGTTTGTTCTCCGGTTGGCTTTCTCTTCCTTTTAGTGTTTTTCAGTTTAAGTGGTTAACCACTGATCTGGGTTAGTTCGGTTGCCAAGATAAAGCGCCGGCCTGCCACTAGCCCAAGCCTCGGAGGGCCTGCAACATTTGGGGTCTTAAAATAATTAACGGAGAAAGTGCTGCCTTTGTAATGAGAACTTCAAATGGTTAGACTTTCTAGTACTTCTTGGACAAGGACGAGAAGACGCACAACACTAAATGCACAAATAATACTTTATTTAGGACGTTAAAGAATCCATGCGCTTTTCTTAAAACTAGCAATAGGGGGCACGACACAGTATGAAAATCCATCTCAAATTCACACTCACATCAGTGGTGATAACTCGTGAATACTTCAAAACTTATGAACTGTACTATAAGCAGTCTTTCTCCAACCAAAGTTGTAAATTATACCTGAAAAGTCTTAAAGGGAGTGAATAATGACATATTCACTATTTTACAATTTAAGAATTTATTGTGGGTTACAGGTAATTTTTTTCCATTTAATTCTTAGGCAACTAGGAGCGATCGTATTTACGTTAATACCCCCGAAGCTCCAAAGAGTGACGGCGGAAACGTGCAGATTCTTTCATTTTCTCAGTCTTCAAAAGCGGGTGAGGAATTCGGAGCTGAAAACAAAGGGATGGCGACAGATGAAAGTCACTCAGGCGAAGACGACGACAACGAAGAAGATGGTCTAACACCAGGAGATTTACTTGCATTTGCCTGGCAAATAAGCGAAGGAATGGTAAGAATACTACATGATTGGATGTGAACACATATATAAGGCAAATTTCAAACTTTCTTAACTCTCCTTTCGGTTGCTTTATTTTGATTGTGACAAAAATTGGTGCGGAAGTTTAGTGATGCTGGTTCTCCGAAAAGCGAAGCCACTGATGCCGGCCGAAGCACGTATTGTCATTTCTCTCACGCTTTTGTGATATAACGTTTACTAGATGAATTAAGAATGTATCAGTGTAAATCGATAAACAGTGTCAGTCTCATATGAGATACCGGTTAAGTGTTCCTATTAAAACAACTGTATTAGAATACATAACGTATTTCTTTTGTAACCCACACTAAATATTGTTTAGCGAGGGTCTTGCCATCCAAATATTGCTCAATTCTGTTAGAGAAAACGTGTATATATGGAGTAAGTACAGGCGACTCCCGATAACTCGAACCTTCAAGGGAAATCGAAAAAAGTTTGAGTTATCGGGAGTTTGAGGCAAATAACCGGCAGTAAGGAAATAAGCAAATGATGGGGAGGGAACGCAATTAAGCAATAAAGCCTTGTACAGGGATGGACACTGAATTTGAACTGGAGTGGCAAATAGTAAAAGCAAAGAATTGACACGGTTGCTTTGGAATAAATTCAGTGTCTTGGACCCCGTTTTTTTCTCGGCTTGTCACGCGCTTATAACATGGTTCGGGTTATCGAGAGTAGAATTGTATAGAAATGATCCGAAGGGAAACAAAAATTACTTCGAGTTAGCAGGAGGTTCTAGTTAACAAGGGGTCGAGTTACGGAGGGTAAAATTACAGTTATGTAAGAAGGAAACCCAGAGGAAATCGACTTTGGTTCGAGTTAGCGCGAGGTCCGAGTTAGCGAGGGTTCGAGTTATTGGGAGTCAATTGTATCCGATTACATGATACAGCAAGAAAATATCATAGGGAAACGTGGCCTGCGTGGCAGGCGTTTTAAAGGGATGGGAAAGGGAGTTTTAGGCGCGAGAGAAACGCGAGGGGGCGGGCGAGGAGGGAGGGAAGAAAACCCCTGCCAGGAGACCATTGTTTTTCTCGTTTTTAACATCGACCAGGCGAATGTTAAAATCCTGATTGGTTAGTCTTCAAAACAAGTCAATCACAGCCTTAATATGTTTATCTGATTGGTTGAAATCAACATCACGCTACTGAGTAACTTAATCGATCTTTCAGCAATCATTATATGTTGTTAGTGAAGCGTGATGAGATTTTTGTAGGGAATTCATCGTTAGAATTAGAAACTGGAGACATCAATTTCAGCTTCAAAGGAGAATAGAAGAAAGCAGTTAAAAGTACCGTTCAAAGGAAAAGAGCTGTCAGCTAGATGAGTTTTACTGACAGCTGGTTTTAAGAAGTCTCATTTCCCAACGGCTTGTTTTTACTCACTAGAAAAAGAGAGGAAAAATCATGCGGTCTTCGCACTTGTTATCTTCTGTTTGACCTCAAATGCCTACCACTCAGGCTACGCTTTATCAACGACCAGATCATTGAAGACGAAGCGATATATAATCCTTAACGGTTTTTGGTTGGAGGACTTCTTGCTGGTTATAGACGTTATAAAGCCGCCAGGAACTTACTTAAATAAGTGATTGCAGCTTTCTTGTAGATCTTCGAAGTTCAGCAATTCTTTCCCCGCTACCATCGTTCTTTTGTATGCTCTGCTCGATCCAATTCGAGAGTCAGCAAAGTGTTTTTAATTTTTCTCGGACAAACATTGTATGCAAGTTGCGAAGAGCCGCAACATTTCTTATTAAATGGTTTTCCAGCCCGTTTTTCAGCGACAACTTGAGTAGATTTATGCTGGATTTTATGTAACTCGGCACGCGTCGTTGCAACGTTTAGGGAAGATTCCTTCAATGGACGACAGCACTTGAATTTTTTTTATAGTACCTTTACTTTAGATTTCTTGGTTTAGGAAAAAAAAAGAAAAACAGGGCGAGAAATGCAACTAGAATACGTGCATCGCGGCCAGACTTATTTGACAGCTAGTAATTCACAGTTGCGTTATTTTTGTCATTTTTTTAATAGTAGGCGGGATGGCGAAAACAATGGCTTCCTTGCAGGCGTTCCCCTCCTCCCTCATCCTTGGCGCGTGGTCTCGCGCCCTAATTCCCTTCCCTTCCCTTTCGAACGCCTGCCACGTAGGCTAAGGGAAACGGGTCACACCGAACGAGCTCATCCTAGTTGCTCTGTCTTGGCGACGAAAAGCTCATCCCGGTACGAAATCTCTCGCAAGTATCATGTAAACGAAGATCGACCACTCGTTTTAAAACAAAATCTGTCTCCCAGTCGAAGCATTGTCGAAGGGAACGGTGGTGGCATGCGTAGTTTTCGTCGGATGATCTAAGATGGCGTCAACATGTTGGGCAATTTAGAGAAAAATAAATCACATGGATGCGAGTAACCTCAAGTAAAAAAAACAGGGCTCTCAAACATAAGTAGGATTCAAAATATAGATATAATCCCGGCAATTTTCGTAAATTTAAAGTGAAAAGTATTATGGGGTGTTAACACTGAAACATAAAATAACAAATTTCAACAGGAATATTTGGCGAGAAAAGGCTTTGTACATCGCGACTTAGCAGCCCGCAATGTTCTGGTTGGAGAAAATAAAGTTGCAAAAGTAGCAGATTTTGGTTTGACTCGACACGTGTATGAAGAGAAGGTTTATCATGCTACAAGAAGCAGGAAACTGCCCTTGAAATGGATGTCTATTGAAGCCATTTTTGATCAAACATTCACCTCACAGAGCGACGTGTAAGTATTTTCTATAGTCAAACGTCAAATTAAGGATAAATTTATGTTTACGGCTGCTATCAAGACAACTAATATAAATACTGATGTGAGCTAAGATACATGGCTTAATTTGTAAATGACTGACCACTGACTGTTCCTCTCCAACCTGCCGTCAGGCGGTCCTAATCTTCCCCTTTATTGGGAGGCGAGGGAAAAAGGACGCCTAGTCCATTTTAATTCACTTTTCGCGTCGTCCGCCTGTAGTCCAGAATCTGGACTTTTGCCTGCCCTGCACCGATTGGTTTGAAGCAACATATCTGACTTCCGGAGCAATCAAATAGTTTTTGTCCCCTTCGGATCTCTTCATGACAGAAACCCCGAGATGATCGAGGAATTCATTTAGCAGTAAGCTTAGGCAAAGCTATGTCTTAAAAGAAAAAATAAATTTTTTAAATGTGTGTCAAGTCAACGATGCAGAGAGAAAAACCTTGACAGCTGAATAGGACGAGTTGTTATCGGTCACCGGTTAGGATATTTGCTATTTCTTCGGTACTTTTTAGCTCGGACCAGGCAGAACTTAATTCGAACAGCGTTGTGTTTGATTTCTGATCGAGTTCAACTGCGTGAAATTGTGTACAACAATAATTATCTGTTCACCAGCACTTTTATTTCCAAACTGATGAAAGACCATGAAAGATTTGTTGCGGCGGCACACCACCCCAGTAAAATACAGAATTCTGTTGTTGCACTATTGTTTTAAATGAATTATTAAATGCTTGACGGTTTGAATAGGAACCAAACGGCAACAAGAAGGTAAGATTCGCAATAACAGTAGTGCTAAATTTGTCTTTAAAATCTGTGATGTTTTCGCCAACGACTATTGTATCAACTTAGCACTAACCCCTTGCCTGAAAAGTGGATAAACACATTTCTAAAATAGCCGCCTTCGTTGCAATCGCTTGAATTTCAGGCAAAATCTGACACGATAACGCAAATGTTGACAGATGTGGCGACTCGTGAGATAAATGTATCAGGCGTTTTTTTCCCCCTTTCCCCGAAAAAAAAAAACGCATGACAGCAGGCTAGGTCCTCCCTTAACTCTCCCAATGTAAGGTAATCTGGGTACCGAAGTCCGGTAAAGTTTTGCCTCTGAAATCTGGAATCGGGAAGTTTTGTCACTTGTACATTCCGGAATCCAGGGCTCTGGAGCACGGAATCTACAGCTTAAGGAATCCAGGAAAATTCCGCTAACGATTGGAATCCGAAATCCAAATTCCATGAAAATCTAGTACCAGTACCTAGAATCCGAAATCTACGGTGTTGAATCCAGAATCTATACAAAAGTATCCAATCTTGGATTACTTTACATCAGTGGTGACTAACCAAAAAGTGCCATTCATTCCACCGATATTAAACGAGTACGGTATAACTGAAATTCTTTTATTAATTGCTTTATGAAATACGTTGTAAAAATTAAGATTCTCCATTCGTCTCATTATTGTTCTTTCAATTATCAGCAAAGAGGCGCGCCCTGTCGCCGGCATTTAACGCTTCACTGAGTATTTGGACTTATTGTTTTTGTTGTTTATTGTTAGATGGGCCTTTGGTGTTCTCTTATGGGAGTTGGTCACACTTGGTGAGTTTTCACGCATACTGCCGTTGAATTTTTCACACGCCCATATATATTTGAACTGAATCTTTCGCTTCCCTGTAGCACCAGTTTCGGTCTGTCCCATCTTATCACTACGTCTTTTAATTTTTTTCTGGGCAACGTTGAAACTAGTTATTAAAAGGGTTTCAAACATTCTCAGATTAGACAAGTTTCTATCATGATTTGCACAATTTACAGCCTGCATGAACTAGTTTCCACTGCAACAGTCTGGATTGTATTTGAAAATTCTAGATTAATTTTTTTCTAAATAAATTTCTTGAATTTCGATCAGGAGGCTTTTATTATTAGTTTTTTCCCAATTTTATTCTTTTATTGTATGTTTTAAAGTTATTTCAGGACAAAGATTAATTCTAATTCACTCGTATTCAGGTGGCACGCCATATCCGACAATAAGCAATAGGGAACTGCTTCGCCTTTTGAAAACTGGCTATCGTATGGAGAAACCAGATATCTGCGATAATGAAATGTAAGTTATAACTCTGTACTTAGATTATTCTATGGGTCATGTTCCAATTATTACTCAGGGCTTTTTAATAACACGCGACTTTTAAAAGCCGTTAACAATTGTTACATTCAACAATGTTGGATAATGTCGCTTATTATGCTCGATCATTCCGTTTGAATGGATTTCAAGGCCGGGCTGAACGCTCAGTTTTTTACATTCTTTGATTTCGTTTTAGCTACGAGATAATGACGCATTGTTGGATGGAATCACCTGACGACAGGCCAAACTTTACGCAGATAAGAGAGAGACTGGAAGTGATGATGCAGAAGGATAACCCTTACCTGGATTTTAGCGTATTAGATGAAAGCAGGGAATATTATAATGTACCATCATTTAACAGTCTCGTTGATGAAACCACAGACGACGAGCTTCTTGATAAAGAAGACGGCGAACTCTTGAGAGAAACAAGCGATGACTGCAATGAAGGGGAAAACATTGACGCAGGCGACTCTGCAAAAAGGAACGAACTTGCCACCATGGCCAAGGCATTCAAGAACCTTGACAAAAGGGGTGATAATTTTGATCCTGGGTTTGAACTCAATGGCAGTAAGTTGGAAGGGAAGGGATTCAGTGAATTGAAGGATATTAAAGTGGATTTCGACGCCATCGAGAGGTCACTATATCACCCGGGTAATAAGGAAATCGCCCTCTAGCAGTCAAATTATTAAGCAATCGTCAAAGGCTGCCCACTGTCCGCTGGAAAGTTAAGTTAACTGTTGCAGCTCTCATACAAGTATAACGTGTTTGTTTTTAACACAGATACTAGTGACGATTACAAACTTGTCCGTATTCATTGTCGAAATCCAGCTGAAAATGGAAGGTGTGGTTTGTTTTGCCATGCCGGTGTTCCAATAGTCATACTGTACAAGAGCAGGTACATTTTTCTGAACAACGAGTCTGGTCGATTTTAAGTTACTATATTTTCCCCTGTAACTTTATGAACTGAAACAGAGAACTTTAAGTGTTGTCTTGAAGATTGTTTAATCATACCTAAATCAGATATTTGTAGTTTAAATGTTTACCTAGGAGACGTTTCAAGTCTGGCTAGCGTAATTACATTTTATCTTGTCTTGTTTATCTATTAGGATTAAATAAAGATGTAGAGAAAAAAAAAAGCTTACTAGTTCTGGGTTCTGAGAACTTCTGAGTGATTTGAGGACGAATCACTCGTTTGCGAAAATCGAAAATCGAACGATTGATCAAAATGCCCAAATGTGAGGAGAAAACCTGGAGATCTCCGAAAATATATCCTACAGTTCCTTGGCTGATGACCTTTCCTCTTAGAAGTTATACTGATAAAAGATTCATTGGTAGCTTATCACGTCACAAGTCCACATCAGTTCCGTTCAGTTATGTTTGTGGAAAATAAGTGACCTGAGACACGGTCTTCTCAGGTGTATCCTCGGGGGAAATTTCTTCGCTGATTAGAAAAACTTTGTGAAATTTAGTAAATGCAGTGTACGGAAGAGTTGTCAATAGTAATCGTTTTCAGTAGTAAAGAGATAAAACCGATAACCACTTAAACCATTCGTGTGCATTGATGAGGTCAGCAGCCGGGCACGTGACCTTCTTCGCGCCATGTAAGGTAATCCAGTTTCAAGGACCCGGGGAATTTTTACTTGTGGAATGCAGAATCTGTGAAACTAATTCGTCTGTAGATTCCGGAATCCTGGGCTTTGAAATCCATAATTCAGCTATAGGAATCCGAAATCCCGTTAACGATTGGAATCCGGAATCCAAGTTCCACTGACAAGAAATCTGCAACCCTGAAATCCACAGCCTGGGATCCAGAATCCAAGACTGCCTTGGATTTCCTTACGTTGGCTGACCTTCTGCAAAGAAGAGAAGACTAAGAGCTTATCAGTTAGGTATAATACTCTAAGGCCAGGGCAAAACTCAAGAGTGATAACCGGGGATGATCATCAGAGCAGAAAGAAGCCTCAGCAACTGTATGAGAGAATGACTTTCTCAGAAATTAGCTTCCACTTTTCTACCATTTAGTGGATTGGTTGGCCGAAAGTTGTCACACTCGGAGCCTTTCCTGGAAGTCAGTTTTTTGAAACCCAAAAGCTGTGAAAAAAGAAAAGAAAGAAAAGGAAGAGTTTTTGCAACTATCCTCAGGTCCGGATTTCTTCCCATCTTGACTTTGTTTATTCTCTTTCTATTTCATTCAGTGTTTTTCTTTTCGTCTGGTCTTTCGTTGAGTTAATATATAGTTAGCATTATTATCTTTAAAAATGATTTATGAAAAAAATTATAATTTGTAAACATATTTGTTAATCCAGATCACTGTTGATCGTACAGCTCATGATCATTTAAATTAAATGCAATCTAAATCAGCAAATGTGAGAAATTTTTTTAAATTTGTTATGTAGAAGGAGGAGTACTAACGAGCTAAACAAAAATACCTGATGTTTAGTAAACATTATCTGGTTCTTCATAACAATCCATCGCACGGATTGATAGCAGGGAGGGGTAGTTAAGGAGCCCCTATAAGTGTAGTAAGCCGCATGCTCATTTGCAAGGTCAGGAATAAGGTCAGCCAAGGTCAAATTGTCAGCTGGAGTATAAACAGGGATGCTTGATCCTGTTAAGTCATGTAAAGCAATTCCATACACCTTTAGTTAGCAAAGTATTGCACAATTAACCTATTTATCAATAGTGATGCGAAGTGGTGCAGTGCTCCACCTTCGGGGAATATAACATATTACAACTATAAAAAAAGCTTTGACCAATATTAAGACAGAGTAATGGGACCATTAACCGCGCTAGCCAATATCATTGAAAGGGACATTTCCTAAAATTTACCTAACAACATTTTTCGAATATGATCGTAGTTTAAGATGTCGTTGAAGAAATTCTGGAAGATTTTCGGTGATTTCTGTGCCTGATAATAACGGTAAAAACGAAATTCACATTCCACTAAACTGCATGGCTTAAATATATCCTCTCTAACCTTTAGGACATCAAAGTAATTTGCCTGTTACACAATAAATGTAAAAGACTTCTTCATATCAGTGACAAACCTTCTACTGCAACATCATCCATTTGATCAACAATGCTATCCAAAGCTTCATTATTGGACTTCCCTACCTAAAATTAATTATTAGTAGTTAATAATTAGTAATTAACTACTGAGTTGGGTTTTATCTCTCTGAAACACTGGTCTAGAACTATTTTGAACTGGGATAAGTTCGACTTGCCTTAATGAGAACTGATATCGCTGTTAGACCATCTTGCAATGGGGCTGCATTTTCGTAACTTCCATACTCTGTGTTGAAAAGCATCAGTTGCAACTGTAAAGAGACAAAACATTTACACTTCTTGTTTGAAAACTTAGTATGGTTTTGAGAAGTTACGAAATAGCATACGGCTTAATCATCAATCATAATCATAATCATAATCATAATAATCATCAATAATAATCATCATCAAGCGGAAATCCCTAAGTGGACTAAACAGGAATCCAAAACCTTAAAAGCTGAAACATCATATCTTATTGGTAGATACATCGTGACGTCGTTGTTTACATTTTTCCTTCGCCAGAATAGTTGAATCGACATGTGCAGTTGAAGCGTGAGACACTGATTTCACCCTCTTATTGCAAAGACATGAATTTTTTTTTTTTTTACTGATTTATTAATAAATATTTGAAACTACCCAAGCTGCCGCCGATCTAGTTTAGGCCTTCTGTTGTCAATTTTTTTTAAAAAAGTGTTTCGACTGAAAACGTATCATTTTCAACCATATTGTTGTTTCCTGCTACTCATGATACACCACTGACCTTACCTTTGATCCATCTAAATTCACTTTTCCCCGCTTAACGTCAAAGAGAATTTCAAAGTTTAGAGAGGATTTCAATTAGTTTAGAGATTCTATTTTATTAGCTTCATCAGATAATGATAAGCTCATGCTAATGAGGCAAAAAAAGTAAACATAAGGATTCGCCTTTTTCGTGTAGGTTGAACCTTTTACTTAAGGTCGCTGCACACTAGGCGACAAGTTGCGGCGACAGATCACTCCGTGTGTACAGGTATGGCGACTAGTTGCAGCAACATGTTGCCGCGACACATCGCAGCGACAAATCGTTTCGTGTGTTAACTGCGGAAATTTTGTGAAAATCTTTGTCTCTGCAACAGAATTTTGTCGCCGCAACAAGTCGCACAAATTCAGTCTTTATTTTTTGCAACATGTTGCTGCGACAAAATTCTGTTGCAGAGACATAGATTTTAAAAAAAATTATCCAGTACACAGGAAGCGATTTTTCGCTGCGACGTGTCGTCGCGACATGTTGCTGCAACTTGTCACCTGGTGTACCGACCTTTAGTAAAAACTTCTGGCTTTTTTTGTAACATATTTGCATAGGTGCAAGCCACGTGAGTGAAAAGGCTCTATAATAGTATTCTTTCTATTAGGGCTGAATTGAACAAGGTTCATGGCATAGTTACATTAGGCCATTTGCATGATGACGTCATTTTACTACTACAACCAGAATCCTTCAGGGTTTTGCTTTCTTGTGCCAATTAGGTCTTTTGTTATTTAAACCTCGCTGGGATTACAAATTTAAATATGAAAGGAAAAACGAAAAGGATTGTGGTCGTAGTAGTAAAACGACGCCATCTTGCAAATGACCTACTGCAATCAAACTACTCAGGTTTAAGTTGCCACTTTCACCGAACACTATTCTCAAAAAAAAAATGAGCTCGTTTTCAAGATATTGAGGACAGTGTGCTGTGAAACCGACAACATAAACCTGAGTAGTTTGATTAAAATTTTAGCTGAGAAAGTTTAAGCTAAGTACTGACCTAAAGAGCACTCTGCAAGAAAAATCCCAGTCTGCAGGATAGTGCAGACAAATCGATAATAACTAAGACCAAAGTGCGGCCTACCTCAGCTGGGAATTTTTTTCCGTCTACGGTATGTTCTGAGCCTCTGTCCGATTCGCATCCAAAATGGATGATCAAATCATGGAGTTGAAAAACTTTGTTGTTCAATGAAGGGATGGCAGTCAAATTACAGATGCCTCGTGTTTTGTCGACCGTTAAGACCGGTTCGTGTCCGTCATTAAGCAGAATTCCATTAAACAGGCCTTTATCGTTATCACACGTGATATCTAGCTCTCCCAGAGAAGCATCTGCCTCTACGTTCTTGGTAACAATATCGATTGGTGATTGGTTAGATTGTCGGCACGCGTTGGCAACATTTCCCCATGCTTCAGGGCCGTAAGCTGTGTGCCCAAAGAATAGCATACAGTTATGACCGAGAAAGGATGAACGGTAATTTCAAGCAAATCCCCCACGTCAGTTTTTTTTCACTCATATGTAATCCCTATGCAATTATTTTCAGCACCAACATTACAGGCATGGAATTCAAATTTGAAATAATTATATATGAACCGTACAGTTTAATAGGAATAACTGATTTTTGTTTCTTTTATCTATTTATTCATCTAATCAAAGCAAAAAGGTGAAGATGGGAAAAAGCAAAAGCCATAAAATTTTAGGAACAAAGAGTAAATTTTTTTTTTTGGTTGAATGCAATGAAAATGTTAAATTTCAATTTACTTGAATTGAGAGAGCGTTTTAAATTTTTCAGTCCGTGTTCAAAGTACATTTTCCGTCATAAATAAGCATTTTTTTGTACAAATCTTCACACTGTATTGCCTCTGAGTAATTATTCCTTCATTTTCAAAGCAGAAGCGAGTGACAACTGATTCAGAAGTTGAGAAGTTGCTTATAAACTGACCGACTTTGCAAGCTTAAATCGATTAGGAGACTTACTTTTGAGTGTTTTCTAGAATTCTGTTTTCTTCTAAACTGTTTTAGTCGAAATAAAAGTTCAACGTTTTTTAATGTTAAACGGAAAACTTTAAAATAAGCCAAAAGGATCTACTTGGCGGCCGCATTGTTTTTATCCTCCACAGAGGATAAAATCCACAGAGTTAATGTTTATTTTCTCTTCCCGCCTCACCGGCCCACTCTATGTTACTCCGGGTTACTTTGTATCTTTCATCCGGAGAGGCCGCCAGACCTCCCATTCCTTATAATAGGAGAGGGGCGTGGGACTGTTGTAAATAGTATACTATCTATGTCTTGTGGCAATGATATTATCTATATCTTAGGAAGACAAAATTAAAGTGCTGTACAAGATGAAAATGCTCTTAGCAATTTCAGCAAATAAAAGGGAGCCCGTTTCCAAGTCCCTGAGAGTATTAACCTCTTAAAGAGGTGCAAATCACAGTAGAAATGACAAAATACTCGTACGCCGTAATTTCACCAAATGGGGGATACCGTTTTTAAGCTCTGAAAGGAACCTCAGGCTAGGAAATCAACACCGGAATGGAACGTAAAGTGATAAACAAGAAGCTTGGTGCAATGTAACTGTTTCAAGCACTCCATTCTTTGCGAATTTGAAAATAATACTCAGTCCTTCCATCATTTAAGAACAGCTGAACTGATAGTTTAATCAAATATAGTTAATTGCGAAAAGGAATACTTATAAGGACTTACTTCCGTGAATTCCATCACTGTCTCCGTATTTCCATGTACTCCCTGTGTGTTTAAGAACATTAACATCGCCTTAAGTTATCAGATTTTTGGAAGATAAATAATTTGAATACTAAGTAGCAATGTAAAATTTTAAACTTTGTTTTGACGTCTTACTTGCGGACACCGAAGAGCTTATAATAAGAAGTATTGTTGTGGCTGTAAACGCCATCGCCAACACTTTTCCCCCTTAGTGCGAAGTCTTTAAAATCGTTGACAACGGCCTGAGTAATTTACGCTCAGGTGTCTTTTGCAAAACAATAACATGACACTTAAACTTCTACCTGTTTCTGTAGATCAAAACAATTTCATTCAAGTATGAGGTTTCATTGTCTGATCTCCAAATGTTTATGAGCCTTTGTGGTCTAACTGTAGTTACAATATTTACATTTTTTAATCGCGGTTTCTTATATTCTCGAAATGAATTGGTCTTTCGTTAGAGGACCGGAGGGTCGGTTTTAAGTTAAATGATATGATCGGCAATATGGTTAGATCATCAAACTAAAATGATAGTTGGGTAACATACAAAATTTATAACTTCCCAAACCTTAAATCAACAAATCTGTGATGCCACTTTCCTTTAGCCACGTAAAAATAATTAAAAGAAAAAATTAACGGCTGCACTTGATACTTCTTTCCGAACAACAAAAATGATCAGAAACACAGGCATATTTAACTCTTGTTTATAAACAACCTGTGGAGTGTTTATTCAAATGTGTAAAATTGTTTAACATGACCTTCACAAATTAAAAAATAATAATAATAGTAATAAGTACCTTACAGCAGTTAATAGATGTTAAGTACGGCCGGTTCTGATGTAGTTTAGGCCGCGCTATTTTACTTTTACAACAGGTAAATGTCTCGAAAATAATTCAACGCTGGTTCAGATGCCGAACTTTTCATGAGCCGAACCTAATTCTAATAAGGCCGACCCAAATACGACTACGACTCTTTCTACTTCGCCACAGAAATCGAAATTTCTAAATAATTATCAAATTTTCTTTAAAGAATTTTATGAGAATGAAAGACATTTACCGGCTGGGCTGCAAATAAGGTATCGAGAAACGGCGTTTAAAAGTTCTCTCGTTTTCCACAGATGCTTCAATCCTTTGCACTTGAACAATGTTTTGATTTGTTCTACATTACATTTTCCTGGACGTTCCTCGAATTTCGAAACTGGAACGCTCCTAAAAACGCTAAACTGCGAGCAGAAATGATCGCAAACTGTACGTTTCCATGCAACGTTCTTGCGACCTCTAGCAGAAATGGCCAATGTTTGTCTGAGTCTCGGTGGGTGGGGGGTCACGTTTCTGTGAACTGTGCGCAGCGCTATTGATTGAGACGCCGAACTTTTCATGTACTTTATATTCAATGCATAAGGTTCGGCTCATGAAAAGTTCGGCATCTGAACCCGGCCTTAATAAAGTTCTTTGTTTCACCGTTTCGGAGCCTTCATGAAATTATTTTCCCCGCTACTGGATCCAGATTTTGTTTCGTTGTGTCTCTCATGTATGTGCCACAGACTGCTGCAGTTTTTAGTTCTCTAAGTTCTATCGTCGAATCCAAGGATAGCTTATATATTAAATTAGTTATGCTGGGATTCGAATCCCAGCTAATGAAATCCTAATCCCATAGCTAATGAAAGAGAATGCTGATCTTCTAATGGATCCTGTTAGAGACATTAGCAATAGCTCCTTTAGCCAGTTTAGAAGATCGGTTATAGAGTTCTTGAGTGATGACGTCATAAAAATTAAATTTATGAAATTTGGAATTTGTTGGGATATTTTGAATGAACAACATCTGAAAGGCCCACTTGTCTAAAAGTAGCAATGTGGGACAAATTGTAGCCTGCGAATACAGCCGTTTCTCGTCGCTCCTCTCCGCTAAGGACGTTTCGTTAGGAAGGAAGTCCTTAGCGGCGAGGAGCAAGGAGAATTGTCTCGGTGATGCTAGCCCCGTTTTGCTCTAATGACTCAACACAAATCCTTCTAAATTTGACTCGGTACTTAATGTTGTGAACGGAGTCAAATTTACAAGGATTTGAGTGCAGTCATCAGGGCATAACTGGAATAATATCTCAAAGAGAATTTGCCCTTGAATGCTAATTTTTGGCAAGCAGGCCTTTTGGAGTTGTTCTTTCATTATACCCCGAAAAATCCCATAATTTTACAAGTTTTTTTGTGACGTCACACTTTACAGTCGAGTATAGCCAACTTGGATTCATTCTCAAGTCCTCTCCGACCCATGCGTTACTCAGTATAGTTAACCCCGAATCGAATACACTGTTCGTGTTGTTTTGTGTGACTACAGTAAGTTTTTAATAAATTACGTACACAATTCCGTTATGGAAAATTCATGGCCTTGGATATCACACATGGTGTTTATAAGTTGGATCATCGAATTTGTTAAATATCACATACAGAGAGTCAAGCTAGATCAAGATCATTGCTAGTCAGAATGCAATGGAGAGATATCACGGCAGTGGGACCCACTAAAAAACACAAATTAAGCTTGGGACACTACTTTTTTATTTCAGTGATAGATAACATTTTAAAATACTTTTCCCCTCAAGGTCTCCGCAAGGCCCTACTTCCCCAAGTTACTAGGGGCAACCGTCGCAACCAAGCACCTCATGACTGTTTACAAAACACGCATCCGTTCGGTCATACATTACTGAGGATCTGGAAGGCTTACAGATGCGCGTTATGAGACTTATTAACATGAGAACAAGGGGAAGTTACTAGGCATAAATTGTCTAGACAAACTAAACTTACATGCATGTCACTGATATTTATTCCACCTTTGGTCGACCTTTTTAACTTTAACAAAGGAAGCTGGGTTTTGCAGTGCTTTGCAAGTTAATGATATCAGTCTTACACTGCTAAAATAAACAAATTTACCATTTGCATCAGTGTATAATTTTAGTTTGCTTTAAATTTGCTTTTTCACCTGCACTCATCGATGATCCAACAATGATTCAATACAAATATAGTTCTTACATACAATTTTCGCGAAAGTTAAAGAAACATTTAATTTAAATTAAAAACGGAAAAGCTGATGTGAATGAAAAAAAAAAAAGGTCTCGATGGTAAGCTGTTTTTAATAATAAATTTCTGTTGCATTAAAACCTAGTCTGAAAAGTTTATTCAAATCTGAGCTATTAATTTTCTTTTTAGCCTCAAAACTATCAACACCGGGCTGACTGTACTCTGTAGCTTGTTTTTAATTAGGCTTACCTTTAACCAAACTGATATCCCTTATTATAAACAATTGTTATTCTTAATTGAGGACCAGAACACGCTGAATACACTGATAAAAAATTAAGTTTGTTTGGGTTTGTCAAAAAGAAATTATTACGGTAAAAAAAAAGATAAAAACGATTGCAAGATCATGGAATTATTGACTTTCAGTTACAGGTGCGGTCATAAGAATGCTCAGAAACGGTGGTATATATATTGGCATATATATTTGTATATATTTCTATGGTTAGCAAAAAATATTAATATGACCTGATTTAAGGTTCAAAGTATTTCTTAGCGAAAAGAATTAATAAAACTTAGTTACAGTAATTGAGGAAACCCCAGGCTATAGGTCTATAATTAGCAAAATATTACATAAATGCAATCTACCCCGAATCATCACCAGCTCACCAATTAACATTCCCGACTAGTTTAGGTTTACTCTAGAAACCAATATCTAAGGGTTTTCCATTCTTCTAAAGTTGTAATGAATTGAATTTTGAATTAAGTGAAGGAAAGTAACACTTTAAAAGTAGTCTATTATAACGGTTTGAATTACAGCGAGCTAGTTTTTAGAGATGCGATAGTTGAGGTTTCTTGTACATTAACAATTCGCTGTCTCCTAGTCGTACAGAAACATAGATTTTTATACTCGTCTCTGAAGTTTTTATTCAGCAATCCGTATACAATCGGATTTATGCAACCCGATAAGTTTCCAAGAAGGAGGTAAAGATAGTACACCTCCCTCGGAAATGAAGCTTCCCCTCGAAACGTGTCCACAAAGTCTATAATGGCTATTGGGGTCCAGCAAGAAAGAAAACCGAGGACAGTGATAAAGAGAATTTTGGTCACTCTAACATCCCTCTGAGAAATCTCTTCAGACTTAGACGCCAACTGTAGATTGTTTTGAACTGTTCGTTGGTGGCCTCGAAGTTTCTTAAAGACCAGAAAATAGCAAATACTAAGGGTGACGGTTGGTACGCCAACGTAAAGATAGACGATGAAATGTGGAACTGAGATTTCATTCGTCTGAAAGCAAAACAGCTTTCCAGGATGAAACACGTAGCGTCTTCCAGAAGACAGGTACGGAATTGGCTCCAGGCAAGCCAAGCCGAAACAAAGTGCAATCATAATAATGGTATTCTTCTTGGTAAAGACCCTTCTGTAATGTCTGGTTCGCACTATTCTGTAGAATCGATTGATTGCAGTCAGTGTTAATGTCTGTAGTGATGCACAAGCCATGACTATGACAAAGTAACCTTGCGCTTGGCAAACATATTCATTGAATGGCCAGCGTCCGAGAATCGTCGTTACAATAGACTGAGGGGCACATGTCAGTGGAAGGAGTATGTCGGACACAGCCAGGATGACTATGAAAAAGTTGGGAATCGTACGTAGCCGTACATTCTTATAAACTGCCAGAAGAACACATGAGTTTCCAATGACTGTGAACGTAATAATCAGAAGGTAGACAAGTGTTTCAATTATTACCACCACTTGTTTTCGCTCTTTAAGGTCTCCATTCAAATCTATAATTCCCTTCATTGTTTAAGTCACAGAAACGCAGCGTATTACCATCAAAAACCAGCACTGGAGGAGAGAATGAAAAAAAAGCCAAGCAATATGGTATTTCCCGGATCCCAAAAAGAGAAACTGATGAAGTGCTCAGTGTCCCAGCATATAAATATGAGAGATTGAGAGATTAAATTGCCTCAGTCAGCTACGTCGGGGTTGTGCAATAAACCGACTTGATTTCCACCTGGGGAACTGTGAATAACTATTCCACAGTAGACTTGTTAGCCAAGTACGGTTTAGGTAGCCTGATTTTAAAACGCCCGAGGATCATACTTGAAGCGTGATGAAGTTCGATATTCAGTCAAACATTCAATTTACCGATTAGAAGTAAAAACGGGATGTTTCAAGGATGACTGTCAATCATGCATAAGTCATTTTCTTTGTACTGATGTCGGACATGTCGGGTAGATACTTAAAAGGCAGAAATCTCATTTAATTTAAAGGCTGTCAAAATTAAAATATCGCTCCTGTCATGATTATACCTTTAATGTATACACAACCTGTCCTAACAATTCAAATGATTGAAATGAAATTCATTTGATTCAGTAAACTCTGTAACAAATATTATTGTGCGGGAGAGAATTAGTTAAAAACAACTTTCAGTTTCCCCGTCAGTTTCAAGTTCAGCTATTATTGCCTTTCAGATATAACAACCCTCTTAGCCCCAGAAGTCAATCAAGTGTATTAATATTGTTTTCCGGCTTTTCCGAAAAAAACACAAATATTAAATTAAATATTCCATTGTCAATATGGTAATCTGTACATGTACCTTTTACACTCAGTGTTTGAGCTGAGATAGATAAAAAAATAATGGTAATAAGAAAACGGCCCTCTTAGGTTCCCAACGGTAAACGAATCGGTTTAGCTGTAAGGATACTGCGACTATATTTTCGCATAGAAAAATCTCATTAAAACTACCGATTAGGTAACACCGATAAAAAATAATGTAGTGTCATTTTTGCGGAAAATTTTTGAACACAAGCTAACACTGCCGGGCTATGAACAGTTAAGCTTAACCACCGCTTGAACTGCGGTTGATGTATAAAAATGCAAAGCTGAAAAAAAACAGAGGAGACTGTATCACAATTGCACCAACGTATAGCTAGAAACACTCACGCTGCATTATATGGTGTGCAATTTTCGTTATTTTAATGCTGTTTGACAATGTGCAATCAACATAAAAAATCAATTAGTAGACGAATATAATCAGTCCACCTGCTGTGCAATATATTTCTTTTAATGTGCATTTTGAGTCATAGATAAGGTTCTATTTTTGCTCCAAAACGTGCTTCGAGGAAAACCTTATTTTTTTCCTATTTGTCGAGATTACCGCTTAGTACATAGAAAATAAGAACGTCATGATCCCATCAACCCTAACTCACAAAATAACAAATTTGTGTTAAATCCTGCATTAAATTGCAGAGTTTAATGTTTGTGCTCTTGTAAACTGTACTAAATAAATTTTAGTCGTTCAAGTCATCTTTTAGGACCTCTTCATATAAATTCGATGCAATCTTTCGCGGAGGCGCTTCAGTTTCCAATATCTTAACTAGCAACTATTCTCAATACTAAAAATTAGTCAAGAATATTTCCATAACAATAGCAATCCCATCCACAATCCTAGCGTTGTTTATATTTCCACCAATTCTCTTGTGACTACGACTTTGTGTCGTGACAGAATATAACCAGCGATATCGTCGTTTTCGTGCCGGGGTGCACCGTGACATGATCGACTCACCTTTGCCCTTTCTGCACCATACCATATATAAGAGGTGTTTGTGTGGGTGTGTTTTTTGTTTGTTTGTTTGCTTGTTTGTGTTTTTTTGTGTGGTGGAGGGATGGGCCGATTGGACATTATATAATACTCGACCTCCTTTGTACATGTTCTTCCCCTCATTTACTTCTAACATCAACGCAAATTGAATTCTACTATCCAGACTATTTTAATTTTCTTACATTAAGTTCTGGCAGGATGTAAATCGATAATTATAGCGACATAGTACCCTGGATAAAACTCTTAAGAACTTTCGTTCTGCCACATAAAAGTAAAATTGAGCGAGGCGACGCAAAAAATAGTTTTGTGAGTATCTCACAATAAAGCTCAAATAAGTCGCATAAATTAGACACTCGTTTCACAGTATCCAAATTAAGAAAACAACTCACAAAGGTCGTTTTTTCACGAGCGATTTTTCACTTCACTAAGCGAATGACGACCGAAAATCTTGTGAAAACAGTTGTTTGTCCAACTCGCTTAAAGTTAAATGAGTGGGCAAACTTCAATGAAATTTCCATAGGTCGGTTAAACTTGTCGTACCAGGTCGCTTGAACTTGTCGGTGATTAACTTCGGCCAATCACATGGCGCCTGAGGTCAAACAACTGATAAACTTGTAGGGTTAATGGACCTTGTATTCATTTGCATTTCCCGCCGTAAGCTTGCCATGGCCCGTCCATATCATAATTTCGATTTCAATTTTCCACACTTCTCGAATCAAAGCTGGGTAGTTTTTCCTTTAGTTACGGATTTTTATGTCATTGCATACGCAAAAAGACCGACTTCGTATCTAAGAAACCATTATTTGGCTTACGACTCCGTTTGTGCTTCCATCCGATGGCGACCAGATCATCCCACGACGTACGATGATTTTCCCTCATTGGCAGCAAATTCAGCGAGACGCTCTCCCTCCTGGGCCACAAGTGCAGTCCGCTGCAAGCCACATAAGTCAAGTGGAAGTGAAATTAGCGAGGAATCCAGCAGCAAGCCGTTAGGCCCCCGAAAAGTGCGATTACTGATCTCTGTGTGGAAGGAATATTTTCCTATCAGTAAGAGACACAA
The DNA here is from genome assembly GCF_958299795.1 of Porites lutea. NCBI lineage: Eukaryota > Metazoa > Cnidaria > Anthozoa > Scleractinia > Poritidae > Porites > Porites lutea. Next base: position 33,506,643 of record NC_133207.1, on the reverse strand, counting down.
CTCCTCTGTTTCGGAACGCACTCAAAGCAGTTAAATCAGATGCTTCCAGAGCAAAATCTTCGCTGCGTTCGTACTTTACAGCAGTGCAAAGCAAAGATTAAGAATTTGGAAGATGAATTTAAAAAGATCAAGGATTATAACAACAAAAGCGGAAACGATCGCATAACCTTTCTGTACTTCGACGACATCAATGAAGTTCTCGGCTGTAAACCAGGTGATTTCTGAGACAAAGCGACTTACATGGCTTATACGGCTGGTTGTCGAAAAACTTGAACTTCGGACTACAACTTAGTTTTTGGTAAAAAACTCGTTATATCAAGGTTCGGTGTTAACCTCGACAAACGAAACCTCATTCGAGCGGCCAAATTTCGCCAGTCCCAGTTGCCTGGTCCTTCGTTATATCGAGGTTCTATTTCGAGGTCCTTTTTCATACATTTTACTATTATTGTGGGCGAAAAATATCGTCATACCGCGGACTTTTTGTAGTTTGTTATTAATTAAAAGGTTTGTTATATCGAGATTCCACTGTAATCTAAGAGGTGTTGACTAGGAAGCTTGCCCTAGAACCTAACCTATGCTATGATGAAAGAGTCCTTTCACCTTATCTTTTCTCTCCTCTCGTTAATATACAAACTCTTAATCACAGAAAAAAAAAAACAGTTACCAGTCTAAACTATCCTTAGCTAGCGAAACTTGCCGTTGCATGCAAGTATGCCGCAAATTTTCGCAAAGCTGATGAAATTTGGCAGGTGCAAATTATGAAAAGAACAACAGATAAAATGCAACAGTCAGGATAGTTTAGGTTATAGATATAGATTGTGTAGATTTAGCCAGGGCTAAAAGCGTAGCTCCAGTTAATAATTTTGAAAATTTAAATCAAACCATAAACTTGTTAATTATGAACAAATCAGACTGGATAGATCGATATGACTTTAAAGGGTGGGGCTGGGTGATTTTAGGGAACTAATTTTCAAACAGTCCAAGAGCGAAACAAATCTTGCATCGAGTTAATAGTCTTATATGTACACCAAAATTTAGTATATTTAGTAAGAAGGGTAATAATGGGCTTTAAGCAAAAACGTTTGGAAAAAAATCTTACTTTACATGTAATTCAGTTTCCAAAATAACCCGTGTGACTGATTTTTTAATTTTGCCAGGCGTCACAAACTTGCAATGCGAGTTGTGTCGCCTGTCGGGAATGAACAGTACCCGTTAATAGAGTTCAAAATAAAACCAATGCTGGTTATTTAAAAAATCGAGCACACCTAGTAGGAAGCCGTTCTCGGAATCAGATTTTCGTTTGCCTTCTACTTCTAAGACACCATAATCTTTTAAACTATTTGATACGCGCGGCATTTTGAGTACTCCTGCAAGCAATAACAAAGGGATTTTGACAAACAATCACAACAAAAAGTATAATTCAACGAAACATTTAAAAGGACAACAATCTTTATTAATGAAGACCGTATGTGACGTGTCCCTGAAAATCCTGAGTGATGAATAAAACCTTGCAGATTTTTGCTAAAGTTTTAACCCGGCTTTGCCGTGTTTGCTATTTTTTAAGATGAACACGAGGCAAGAATATCTTTCAAAGCTTTCCTTTTACAACCAATAGGGTAAATATTCTTTAGACCGTTCTCTTTCTAGTCGTGATCAGAAAATGTCTAAAGACTTTTTAAGTTGTGCACCAGGTACGTGCGCAAAGTGACGGCATAAACAACGCTCGACTTCATGAAAGGTCATGAAACCCCCCAAAAAAACGAAACAAAGAAACATCAGATTTACTCAAGCTTACCAGTCGAGATGCAGCTCCTCAAATCCATAAAGTAAGGTAAGAATCGCTTTAAAAGACTTTTGGACCTGCTCACGCATCCAGCAAGGTAAAGTACGAAGAGAAGCTTATATTTCTGATTATTTTTTTCTCAAGCGAAGCATTTCTTAAGCAAAAATTTAAACCGAATAAACATGCCAGCCATGAATAACAAAAAATTTGGATAGCAGATGTATTTCATCTGTAGATCCAATGGAAAAAAGACGGATAACACATAATGAGATCAGACGAAACAAAACTCTGTCAGCTTAAGCTATCAGTAAACAAGTTTCCACCCGCTGCATAAATTTTCCATTGTTTATTGTTTATTGTTTTGTTTGCCAAAAAATTATACAAATCAAATGAAATCTAATTACTTAAACTCTCATGGCGAGGAAGCCCAAGAGAAGCCACCGGGCTTATAAGGAATGGGCTCCCTCAGTTAGATAAATAGAACAAAATATTATCATAATTACACATGGGAAAATCAATGGCAGAGCTACAGTAAATCTTAAAATAAGTGTATTAGATAGTCGTACTAATCATAGTTCTAGGCTAAAAAAAGCGAAATGACAAAAAGAAAAAACAAAACAAAACAAATGAAAATAAAAGAGCAAAGGAAGAAAAAAAAATACATATATATATATATATAAATTACTATTTATGATAAGAGGAATGCTTTCAGTTTACAGCAAAAGGAAGCGGTACTTGTTGCATTTCGAATTTCAAAACTAAGAGAGTTAAAAAATTTAGGACCTTGGAAACTGATGGAGAACTTTCTTATATTAGTCCTGCATTGCGGTAAATAAAAATGCTCCGAACTTCTAGTGCCATAAGAATGCACCTGGCGTGTCACCAGAAACATGTTATT
>NC_133207.1:33468962-33501462 GCF_958299795.1 Porites lutea | reverse complement strand
AGAGGATACCCTGTTTTGACAGCTGTCACTTGATTATAACATGAATGCACAATAGATTACCCCACACTAGCCTCCACTAGCTTACTAGCAATGGATAGAACGAAATTTTCTTAGGAGCAGTTAAAAGATATTTTCTGTTGGTATAGCTCTGGCCCTGAGGAAGGCTACTTTTGGCATATAATAAATCAGCCCTTTGCCGTACAGCCAGCCCTGCATTCAGTATTGTTTTAAATTTTCTTAGCCATGGGGCTAATCTAAAACATTCTCTTCCCCTGACGGGCTGATACCTGACTCCCTTCTCCCTCTCCCAGAGTCTGTACGGTCAACGTACAGTCGTACGCTGACGTCATAACCAAATTTTCTCGGATGGATAGATTACTAGAATATTTAAGCTATGGTGCTCCGCTCGCGCGCTTACGCGCGCGCGTGGAGCTCCGCTATGAAGTATGGTATTTTCCGCTGTGAAATACATTGGGATACATAAATTGGCCCAGTTGAAGCAAATGGATATCATTAAATTTTAGTATACCGAGGTCCTTAAAGATGGGTTCAGTATGCGCATTGAAATGTGCTTTATTAATAATTCTAATAATGCGCTTTTGCAGGATAACAAGGCGGCGGGGATTGGTTTTGTAGGTCGAAGCCCAAACGATATTGCAGTAGTAAAAATAGGGATAAATTAAGGAATAGTAGAGCATACGTAAAGACGATTTAGGAGGAAGATTTTTCTGCGTTATTGTGGTGGCCATTATATAAATAATCATCATCATAAGACATCCTCAATATTAATAACAATAAACAATTAGTATGTGTAATCAAATGGTGACGAGTGAAATTAGGGAATAATTTCACGCGTGTTTTGTCCAAATCCTTATAATTATTAGGATTTGGACAAAACGCAAGTGAAAGTATACCATTTGATTACCTATTAATATCATGGGTGACGAATTACGTTAGCAATCTTGGATTTTTGACATGTTTATCCTGGATCGCATCGATCGAGAACTCCACTCTCTCGAACGTTTAGAGCTCAAATTGGACTCAAGTTTGGAATTTTTCGACAAAATACCTGTTAGAATCCTTCTTGATGTGCTCTTTGGTGTGTTCAGGTTTTCTAAAGCGTCTTTATATGCCCTGGCATCTTCATTCATGACATTTTAAAACTTCGTCGCCATCTTGACACTGAGACGTACGGAAGGTTGCCATGGCAATTTAAGAATTTGTTCATGCTTAGCGTACGTGGGCTTAAATCGATGGGAAAAAAACGAGGATCCGTAATTTACAGTACGCACCGAAAAAACGAGGCTAATAAGATGTTTTCTTTGTTTTACTCGATCCCAAAACCTCCAAACTCCAGTAGCTGCCTTTCTCTTATATCTTTCACAGACTTGCTCCGGCTTCGGTCTTCCGGTCTGCCGCTGCTCTCTAGTTCAGTCTGGTTTTCCGCAACCGTTCTTGGAGAGATGTTATGTATACTAACTCACTGACTTCTTGGAGAGATGTTACGGTCTCCACAATACTTCTCCTGCTCTCTCTACTTTTACAGCACATCAAACTGCTTTCCCCCGACAAAATGACTTCTTTTGCCGTGAAGTTAAAAGGGACGCCTCTGCTGAAGGGATTTCAGTAAAACGGCTTGTGCTTCAAGGTCTCTCTCTTACAGTCTCTCTGAACGCGCCCTCCGCACTGACTTTTTAGCGACGCGGCTCCCTCTTAATGTCTAATCGAATACGCATGTCCCGTTTGGAATCCACATCAAGCCTACCTGTCAGACAAACTTGAAAGAATTCAAAGAAAAGTCTCACGCTGGATCCTTGGTGGACCTATTGATTATACCGAACGTCTGCAATACCTTGGTTGGATGGAACTTAAGTCCCGTAAGGAATATCTATCGATAATTCAATTATTTAAGTTTATTAATGGTTTCTCGAGAGTTAAGCTTGACAATTATTTATCGTTCTCTCGTGCTAGAACTAGATCAAGAAATAGTAGGAAGATTTGGAAACCTTTTTCAAGAACTAATATTTTAAAATTCTCTTTCTAGCATAGTTATGTAGATAAATGGAACTCGTTACCAGATTCTCTAATATGTGCCGATTCATTGTCAAAATTTAAAAAAGGGCTTAAGAGAACACTTTTTAACTAGTACGTAATGAACATAAAACTGTTGCGATTGCATATTTAATTTGATAATTAGATAATTTTAATAACTCCATTATTAATAGATATATTTTTAGTGATATCTTTTACATTTCTTCTTACATCATAATAGTTTTTATCTGACTTATATTTCCTTAATAGCTTTGTGGATATTTTTAGGGGGTCATCTTACATGAGGATTCAGTTCCTCCCTGATGGCAGCCTTTTTGTATTGATTGATTATTACAAATAAAGTTGTTATAAATAAAAATAAATAAAACTTCCAAATACCATGCAAATGCAAGGTGTGGTAAAAAAGCACTATTATAAAAGGTCCGATCTAGTAATTAACGGCTTACAACCAATAGAACGGCTTACAATGAATATTTTACCTAATTAGTTTTATAACGAACAATGAAGTACCTGACTGCAGCAATAAAAGTTACGCAATAGCATACACGGCAAAAAAAAACTTAAACAAAAAAAATTAACATAAAAGAAGTATCTTTTATTAATTAGACATTCTATGACAGTAATCCAGGCTTTTTAGTGACTAAGACCCTGTTTACATGGAGTGGGGGACCCCGGTCTACTGGGGTAAGTTTCTTTTGTTTTGTGTTCCCCAGAGCGTGAAAACAAAAGAAACCAACCCCACTACACAGGGGTCCCCCACTCCATGTAAACAGGCCCTAATTTGAGAAAAAAAAACGTGAACTTTGTAAGATCAAGCACAGCCCGCTGTTGTGAAAACTCTCTTGATATTTTCGCAAAATCATTTCATAGAAGTTTGTTGAGTTTAATAAAGTTATACGAATAAACGTCTCTCTCTTTAAACGCCTCCAGAACCCATATTGGACCCAAAAATAGAAAATCTTTAAAATTAAAGATAATTGCGGTATATTGTTATTCCAGAATACGGCCAATCGAACGTGCCGTTATATTGCTCTACAACTGCATCTCTAGTCACGGAGTCTTCTTGCTGAGTCTCGTGTCTTCTATGAAGAACCTTTCTCTCCTTCCCCCATCCTTTCCTTTTTTTGTCCTCGGTTCAGCTTTCGGGCGGCTGAATCTCTTACTTCACAAACCACAAAAGAAAAAACACGCCACAATACGCAGGCCAGCAACATGATATGAGACTTCGCGTTTTTACATCTGATGCATCAGTGGTGTTTGATGAACAAACACGCATCATTACGAGTTTCTCATTTCCAGCATCATTGTTTTGACAAGTTTCAACAAGTTTGTTTTCCCAGGATTCACTTGGAGAAAGTAAGTATTGGGCTTTTCTTCAATTAAACTGGTTTAGAGATTTGATAATCAGTTCCCTGAGAGCACGTTTTAATCCTCTTCGCTTAAAATTACACTTTTTTCAAATTATTAATGATCTTTCTTTGCTGAGAGATCGTGCGAAAAGATGATGCAAAAATTATATTGCCGTTCAATTTGTCTAGGATCTTGGCCAATTCGGTTGTTGGAGTCCCAAAAATCTGTATACATCTAAACAATTGAAAACAGTGAACGTTTCATTTCACAAAAAAACATTCGATAAAACATCGATGTCGACGTTCTGAGATAGTACGAGAAATACGTCGACAAAAACAAAAAACGTAAGCACCATTTTAAAAACGAATATTTTATATTCCCAGTTGAAAAACAATTCTCACAGACCCCAATATAAGCCGGCTTGTTCGCATCGTTTTCGTTCGTCCAGAGGTATACATTGTTAGTAATTGTTTGGTAAGAATTCCAGTCTGACTGATATTACATCAGAGTAAACGTTTTATTCGTGACTAATGATATACAAGAAAAAATTTCTTGAATCTTCTAGCCTAAGAGCAATGCACTTTTTGATAAACACAAAGTTCGTAAGTTGCCTCTTATCGGTAAACTGAGACGACGTCTTCAGTCGGAGCCTCTCCTAGATATTTATGTAATTTTTTTGAAATTTAGAGAAATATTTGGCAAATATAAGAATGTTGTTGACGACTTATCTCGAACATTGAAAAAGCTAGTTTAAAACGCTTTTGCTACATTAAAAGTGATTTTCCCCTGGAAAGTTTGGAGTAAAAAAGGCTAAGAAACATGCATAAATTACGCCATAACGAACTCCTGTGGTTCAAAACCGGCAGTGTCCAAAAACGTTTTCATGATTTCGATAAATTAGCCCTAGTACTGTTAAGGGATAGTTGCCAAGATTCCAGATATCGTCAGATTTTCCAAAAACGCCCATTGCAAGATTGCTTGTTTACATACATAGCTTGTTTACACGGTATTTTCAAAACATCGTAATTCCACCCGGGCCGATTTGCAGTCTCTTGACCTATGAATGAGTGGAAATACTTGAAATATAATTATACCTTTCTTTTAATTCATTTGGTTTAATGTGTAGACAGTTTTGAATGCCTTAATTTGACTCTAAAAGAGGACAATTTCTGTTGTCTTGGACCGCTCTGAGAACTCGTGGCCATTTGAAAAATAACAGTATAAACCAAAAAAAAATTGGAGGAATTCTATTTTCGGCCGAAATTTGCCGAGTGGTCGGTCCTTGCGCTGACTGCTTCTTTTTTTTTTTTTTTTTTTTTTTATATTTTTTAATTAAAGCATTTCTTACGTTTACATACAAAATAGAAATTAAGAAAGAGAAAAAAAACACACACACACCCGCACACACACACACACACATATATAGTACAAACAAACAAAAAAAATACAAAGCTAAACAAAGCTATTACAGCAATACAGTTACTTAGCATGTAAATTACAATGACATCACTTTAAACTAATTGTTGAAATTAATCATAACATCACTTTTACGTAAAAACGCTTATTAACTTTTCCCACTTTCTAAAATGATTGTCTAATTTGTCTCTTTTCCTGGCAATATGGAGTTCGATGTTATAAATACGCCTTGTCCTGGCTATAAAACCTTGAAGAGAAGGTATACCATTCTGGTATTTCCGAGAGTAAATATAAAACTTACCCAGAAGCAACATATGGTTAAACAGGAGAAAATCTTCTGCAATATCGAACTTACCAAAAATGACGTCCTCCTCTTTAAGGTTATCAACAGAGATGTTATTATCGCGCAACCAGGACAAGACATGTTTCCAAAAACTAGATGATACTCTACAGGAAAAGAGCAAATGCTCTACGGATTCAACCTCTGTTTGGCAGAAAGCACAGGATGGCGACTCAGCCAAGCCGAAACGAAACAGTTTTTCGTTTGTAAAGACAATACGGTTTAAAATTTTAAACTGAAATTCTCTAAGTTTAGATTCTAATGTTGTGCGAAAAGGTAGCGAATAAACACTTTTCCAATCAATATCAATGTTTGAACACTTTGCAGCTAACTTTACTTTAGCAGTAGGCGTTGTTTGTTTTTTCTCCAGGAAAAGCCGGTAGATTTGCTTTGAGGAAGCATCAAGAATTGGAACCAAATTGTTACTTATTAGGATAGCAGGTGAATCCGGAAGTGGATCAATCACCCGGAGTTTTTTGACGCCAAGTAAATCGTGATGTAGTGGGGTTCCTAATACGCCAGATATCAACCAGATCGAAATCGAGGTGCATATCTTCAACTAATATTGCGGAGTCTTTCTTTCTGTTGTTTCCGCCCCGTCCATCTAAGTCAGGGTCAAGTATGACGTTAAAATCGCCTCCGACGATAATTGGGTAATTCTGTTCTGTTCTAGCGCTTTCAAAATTTCTGATATTTCTTTAAAAAAGGTACATTGTTCACTACATTTGTTTGGAGCGTATATATTTAAAAGAAAGTATGGTGAATCCTGAATGGAAACCTCTAAGAAAACATAGCGACCTTGAGAATCAACCTTGATAGATCGCATTTGAAAGTCTAAGTTATCCCTTACCAGTACAAGTACACCTCGACTATGGCTACTACCATGCGAAAAGAACATGTTTCCTTTCCACTGTTTTCTCCAGATATTTTCGACTTCTTGAGTACTGTAGGTTTCTTGCAGAAAACAAATATCGGCTCCAGAATTTAAAAGCCAGCTAAAAATTGCTTTCCGCTTTTCAAAAGTACGAATCCCTCGAGCATTTAGTGACAAAAGGCTAAAATCAACGTTACTACGCCCTACTTCGCCAAAGGGAAAAACAACTTCATTAGGTGGGAAAAGTTAAGCGTCAGTTTGGCACCTTCAAACTTTAAAGAATATATCCTCATTAACGCGCCAGAATAGCTTTGAAAAACATAGTAAAAGCAAAGCAGAACATCTACAAAAGCATAAACGAAAAAATTACATTTCAACGAGATACTGAAAAACACAAAACTTAAAAGAGCAGCAAGATAAATATCCTTAACGCTGCCCTTGAGGATGGAACTAATTAAATAATTCGACATCTCTCCTAGAGAGCTTTTGCTGCATGGTTATAATATACAATAACCAAACGATAACACCTTACAGCCTTGCTATAACAAATAAAGGTCACAGATAATATAACCCCCTTACGCAGAAATGAACTTGCCATCAATAAAGAGTTTATCCGGTTCCGATTTACTAAAGGATACTTTTTGGCCCCTTTTTTTAGCTTCCTTTAATTTAGGCATTTGTTTGCGCCTTCTCTCTATGATTTCCTGAGGGAAGTCTTGCAAAATCATATACTCAGTGCCTTTAAATTCAAACCCAGCACGAAGCACTGTCTCGCGATCTTGATAGCGTAAAAAACGGGCTAATATCGGCCTGGGCTTTCCACGTACGGATTTACCGATCCGATGCACTCGTTGAAACTCCATATTCCTCTTTGGATCCCCAAAGCCAAGGACATCATGAAGAAACTCACACAAAACATCAATTGTGCCAACCGCATCTTTCCCCTGCGAAGCGCTGGCTTCGTTTTCCGGTATGCCAAAAAATTTCAGATTTTCTCTCCTGCTGTACGATTCGAGATAAAGGTGTTGCGTGTGCAAATATTCTATTTGCTTATCCTTGTCTTCTACCGTTCCACGAAGCTCTTCAACTTCTTTGTTGAGATATGTAAGACTCTTATCCATACCTTTGATCGAACTTTCCACAGCACGTGCGTCTTCTTTCATCTTGTCGATAGTTGATTCGACGTTCCCCAATCTGCTTGTTAAATCCTTCAACGTTGCCTCAATTGCATCGAGTTTCTCCAGTTTCTTAAGTTCCCCAAGAATTTTATCGAAGTTTTTCACTAACGTTACTGGCCATGTTTAAGGCTTGGAGAACCTCGTCTTCCTCGGCTAAACTCTTTGAACGCTTTTCCTGCGGAGAACTTGACTCAGACGAATCTGAATTGCTTCTCTCTGATATTGTACGTTTCAAAGAAGAAAGGATGGTTTTCATATACAAGAAATGCAGGCTGCCAGAAAATTAACTCAATAACCAGAGCGGAGCTCTCGAAAACACGTCTACTCGCTACGCATGCCAGCCCCCGACTGCAATTTTAAGACTGCTTCTTAAAATTGGTTATTCAAACGGTACAGTCAAACCACGCTCCACTGAACAGTCAATGGGATCGGAGGAAAAGGAGAATCAATTTTTGTGAGTCACTGCCGGTCCCAAAGATTTTTCCAGCTTTTTCAATACTACCATTGTCTACTGGCTCTCCGTAGAACTCCTTCCTAATGTGTTTTTTTGGTCAAGGTTGTGTAAAACATATCCACCTTCATACTGGTGCAGGCCAGCCTTTTCTTTCCCTGACATTGCACCTGTTTTTTTCTTTGCGTTGCCCCTATCAGCGACCTTCTAGCTGACCGTACAGTTGGCCACATCACATATCTATAGGCAGGTACAAATGTCGGACCGGATCAACTCGAACCGCCAGTCCGGGTCGGATCAACTCGGATCGACTCGGACCAACTTGGATCGACTCGGACCAACTCGGATCGAATAAAAAAAAATAAAAATAAAATAAAATCGGATTCGGATCAACTCGGATCATAAAAAAAAACAACTCGGATTATAAAAAGAAAAATAAAATCAGTCGGTATCACTTAACTTTCACCCTCCATTTTGTTTTTTTCTCACGAACTCGTGGTTGCGTAAATTAATTTTATTTTTATTTTTATTAATTTTAATGATACACTACTGAGCAGGACACATACACTTCCAGTGAACATTTTCAACTTGAAAGGACGAGAAATCATGCTCGCCCGGGACAACGAAAATTTTCGTACCCTAGGCGAGAATTGAACTCACGACCCTCCGAATACTGCATGTTTATCGGACGTTCCAACCACTGAACCGGAGGGTCGCGAGTTCGATTCTTGCCCGAGGCAAGGAAGTTTCCTTTTATTTGTCCCGGGGGAGCATGGTTTCTCCTCCTTCCAAGTTGAAAATGTTCACTGGAAATGTATGTCTGCTGCTCACTAGTGTATCATTAAAATTAAGTTTCAGAAGTCCTGCAGAAAAAAAACAAACAGGAACAAACAAACAAACACTCTTCGGTAACTATCTAAATGCGATCAACAGACCAGGCTTTTGATGCTTTTCTCATAAATAATTCAGTACACTTATTAATCAAAAATTATGCGCATAACTTATGATCACGCTTACCTCAACTTCTTTGCTTTGTGACAAAAAGCTGCAATAAAATAAAAAAATAAGCAAATATATATTCTAAGCGACTGAAACTATCATTTTCTTGGAATGAAGCAAATTCATTGAGAAAGATGGTCGAGATTTAACCTTCCTCGAGGTCATCCATATCTGTGAAGCAGAGCGCGTCGTGTAACGCAACCACAACCACGAGTTTATAACATGATCCGAGAGGAACTGGCACTAGTAAAACAAAATGGCGCCTGAAAGCCACGGAGAAAAAAAAGGATGATCTGGCCTTTTTTACCCTCCAAATGGGTTAAACTTTCAGTTTTGCTGCTTTAATTTAATTATTTTGATTGCTCCGAGTTGATGCGAGTCTTATTTTATTTTATTTTTTAATTTTTTTATTCGATCCGAGTTGGTCCGAGTCGATCCGAGTTGATCCGACCCGGACTGGCGGTCCGAGTTAATCCGGTCCGACTTTTGTACCTGCCTCATATCTATTGTTTTCCTCCTCCAACACCACCATCTGAAAACCACCAAACAAGATAATTGTCGACTGCGAACAAACGTCCTTCCCAGTGAAGAAGGTTTTAACCGTGCAAGCAGGGTTTCAAGAAAATATTCGTTAAGAGCTTTAAAATATTCTTCTTCTTCCACTCGCCTTACAAAGTTCTTATAGATAAAAAAATATACTTGTTTCATTCATCATGAAGGGATGTGATAAGTAGTCCATCCATGCCTTGTTCAATTGCAAATTAAGTATTTCTAATGCACACCATAACAACTTCATATTCAAACGTTCCTTGTTTTTTCGCAGTAGCGAACCCAAATCTCTTCTTCATCCATCGTTAGACAATCATGGTGTAGTTGAGAAGGTCATCCATCTCACAACCCTCACACCTTTGTTGTAATTGATAATGAACCAAACTTTTAACTTCAGTGTTACATAAACCTCCTCTATAATGTCAGCTATCTTGTTTCGCAACAGTTGTGCTTCAACTTCAATTTCATCCACCATCAAACGCCCACTTTGATTTGTCTTAAACATGATTTCAAGCTTTTTTGTTGCGGGAAAAAATAAACGTCTTTCACTGCTACCTCGACATTTTACAATATTTTTATAATAAACCATTGAGGTCTTTGTTACTAAAATTATCTTAATGACATCGTTTTATCTATTTTAAGTATGCTGTAATTGACGCCATGTAGTCCCATTCAGATAATAAATAGCTGATGATGTCCCAATCTATTTTTAGTATGATGTCATGCTATTTATTTTAGTCTATGATGTCGTACACTATTTCTGTTTATAGATTATGATCTCAATATTATTTTGATGACGTCAACCTCTTGGGTATTCTGACGTCACTTGCTCCTTGCCAACTGAAAATAAAATATGACATCATCCTATCTTAAGGAGGTGTATGACGTCATCGGCGTTAATTTAGGCCACCTAAAAAATTAATTAATTCCACAAATAAAAGGAGTAAAACATCCTTTCCCCACTAGTTCTGTTCAAAAATCTTCTTCAGATTAAACCGCGGTTCAAATTTATGAGGATCGTGGTTTGAGCTAAGAACACGATTGCAAAATCTGTCTATATGAATAATCTACACAACTTCTCTACATAGGTTGTAAAGACAGCAAGAGGGGAACTCCCCTGTTGAACTACCGTGACCATAGTAAACCACAAGTAACGCAAAGTCTATGTTTAATCCCCACAGAGAAGCATAAACGTTTTTAGTAAGAAGCACTGAATCGACGTGGAGTTGACAATTAATTATAACTGGAATGATTTATTATTCATTTCAGATTTACCTTTTCAAGCATTTTCAGTCTACAGTGTTTAGATATAGCCCAATTGTAATTTCTTTGTGAATCCGGCTAAAACCTTAACCAACAAAAGCCTAAAGAAGACGTGAACATAGGTACGGCTTCTGACCTCAAAAATGCTAAAACTTCAGTGGCAAAATATAAAATATTTACCTAGCATGAGAGCCCAGCTTATCCACTAAGCTGAGGGATTACAGATTTAAAACAGATCATGCTTTTTTGTGTCTCATTAAATAACAAAAGAATAACAAAACAGCACATGTTCTTTTAAGGTGGCTCGATACCTCCCAAGTTTGAAAATTTACCTATCCGTCGCCATTAACAAAGATATAGGGGAAAGATCACAACATTTTTTTTTTCCACAAAGATGAAACAATGAGCCTCTAGACACTTTGAGTCTGCAAACACTCCTAGAGATACTCGAGAATCACTGAATCAAGAAAATCTTTTAGATCTATTTACCCATACACTACTTGTATGCCACTCGGACATTGTTTCAGTCATGCATGTCTCCTGATCTCTTCAGTTTTAGATTGACCCAGAGTAATTCGTTCTTATATTCTTTAATTTTGAATTTCTTTTCTTCAGGTGTTTGAAACTGCTAGGCCACGCCATTCGTCCTTCAGAAGAGGGCCATGTTGCTACTGATCCACAGACGGATTCTGAAAACAGTCACCTTTATATTGCTAGCGCTTGGTGGTTTTTTATGCTGGCGTATGTCACTTGATATCCAGTCGACCTTTTCACGCTCGTACCGTGTTCAAGAATGTAGAAAATTGCAAGAGCTAGCGATACTAAAGCCAAATGTGAGTTCGCCGACAAATTTATTTTCCACGAAGCAATCAAATGAAAAACTACTGCAGCACAAGACAACCCTGATAACCACGACCAGTTGTGGGCGGCCCTACTTTCTTCTAGTATTGGTCTCATCCGCACCCTTTAATGCTCGGAGAAGGAGAGATATCCGCTTAACGTGGGGGCTTGACAGCGCTCTAAACCAGCGATGGAAGACACTTTTTCTTGTTGCTCAAACGCGAAATCGAGCGGAATCAGAAGCACTGTTAAAAGAAGATGAAAGCTTTAGAGACCTTATACGCGCAGACTACTACGAACATTATTGGAATCAGACCCTTAAGATACAAATGGCGCTTGAGTGGGCTTCCTTGTACTGTAATTTTTCGTTTCTTTTAAAAATGGACGACGACACATTTGTTAACGTTAAAAGTTTGATTTCAGTTCTTGCTAAGCCTGAAATTCCTAAAGAAAAGCTATACATGGGACACTGTCCCAAGGGGCCCTATGTGAAAAGAGAAGGAAAATGGAAAGTTTCCTTTAAAGATTATAAACATAAATTCTATCCCGACTTCTGTTCTGGATACGGAATTGTTTTGTCTTCTGATCTTGTTCACCTGTTTGTGGATTTATATGCCGTTGTTCCTTGGTTTCAAATTGACGATGTTTACATTGGTATGCTTGCAGAAAAAGCAGGTGTGAAACCGAAATATGTGGGCAAATTTCATATAGTTGAACCACCGATTAACGTCACCTGCGTCAACTTGAAGAAACCCGACGATATTTTAGTATGGCATGGAGTAACGGGAAAATGTCTCTTTGAAGTTTTTCAATCTACACTGGATTTTTAGGGTTCGTCTCTATTTTCGTCAACAACGATATCGGTCATCTAAACAAATGCTTGAAGAAGCATCAGTAAATGGTTGGATGGTTGCTATTAATGGTTGTATAAAATGAATGAATGAATGATAACTTTATTTGTACACGGTTAAAAACATCAGTCTAACATAGAAAATCAATTAAAAATTCTTAAAAACTGTTTTAGTACATGATTTGCCGTGTGGGAGTACTGATCAGAAAACCATCTATGGGAATTTCTCTCAAAGAAACCTTAGGAATTTGATGTACGTATTTCCTCAGGAAGATTGTTCCATAGAAGAGCGCCACTGTAAGTAAGGGTTATCGGCCTGAAGCGAGGGGTTATGTATGTGATTTATTCCCCTCGCACTGTAAAAACAGACCAGTTATGGTACTATATTAAAAGGTTATAACCAGTTGCAAAAGGTAATTTTAACCTAAAATAAACTAGTTAAAATCGTAACCTTTTTATTATTGGTTAGATTAACCAATGATCAGCAGTTGTTGTGACGGTTATAATTCCGTTAGAATATCGACTGGTCAAAATAACTTTTCATGGCAGTCAAAATAACGAAACCAAATGGTTAAGCAAATGGTAAAAATTTGCATCTAAGGGACCGGTCATTTTTTATCACCTGGGGGGGGACGGAGGATTTTGGGGGGGATCACTTGATTTTTAGGAGAACAGAGGGGGGAATCAGTCGTAACTGAGAGCCCAAAAAGGGGGGATCACTGAAAATTTTGGAAGGATTCAGAGGGGGGACCACTCAAATCTGCTTGAACAATGCCAGTTTGAAAGCATACAACATAAATGTGCCCATTCTGCTGGGAAATGATAGCATTTGCAATCTCAATTTGTTCTAACACAACTTTATTTAAAAAACGGAAGTCTGTCACACTGGCGAATGTGTGCATTTCAATTTATATCGAGAAAGCTTTGTTTTAACGCTTTTATATTTTTCCTTTTATAACGTGCTCATGACTTAGCTAATATTCATCTTTAAACATGACAGGTGAATTCTAAATTGTGAACTATATAAACTTCTGATAACTGAAACATTGTAAAAAGCGTGTTTGTTTAAACATAAACCATTTATCGCCTCTCCAGGAATGGGCGTCCTGCGTCAGCTCTATACTAAATTCGATTCAACTGCTTCATCTGCCTCATCTTGAGCCTCATCATCCCATTCAACAACTTCATTTGCCTCTTGAGCCTCGTCATCCGATTCAACAGCAACATTTAGTCCCCTTCGGCAGGTTGACCCTGGACTTTGTGCCCTTAAAATGGCCGCTACTTGCTCTAGATTTTTTGCTAGGGTCGTGCAAAAAATACCCTTTTCTAGTAGCCATAGCAAAGGGTCTAGATGCAAACGCCTTGTTAGTTTCTTAGCAAAGTCAGCATTGATGCTATCTACAGGAGTAACTCTATCATTCTCTTCGATTAAACCGAAAATTTGCCCCGCGACCTCGATTGAGGTCAAGTTTCCTAAGAGATGACGTGCCCTCTGCTTGAGTCGCTTGTCCTTGGTTTTTCGGACCTTCCTCTTATTTTCCTTCTTTCTTCTTGACATTGTTGATTTTCTCGCGCACAAAGGAAACTTCTTTGACAGGTTAATATGCGCTGTTGTCAACTTGTTGGATGCGGACTGAAGTTCCTCGTGCAGTGTAGTGATTCGCCTATGTGCTTCTTCTAAATAGGCCAACTCATCGCCTGCAAATGACTTTAGAGTGTGGTCCTCTGAAAATTGTCGCTAAATATGACCTGCTGATAGGGACTTGGCGGACTGCTATTTGGCACTCTAAAAAAAGTAACTTTGCAGTTTCAAGCACCGATTGCAGTTTCAAGCACGTTGCAGTTTTAAGCAAGATTGCTTGTATGTCAACTGAATTCAGATGTCTGGATCCAGACTAGAAAAAGACACGGATCAAGAGACACTTTTAAAAATAAATCGCATAACCGCGAGTTAAGAAGAAAGTCGGGAACTAGTATCATAGCTAGATTTGGTGATAACTCTGATAGCACGATTTTGAAGTTTTTGAAGTTTCTCTCTATTAAGCTGTTGAGTCAAGCCATCCCATACAGCACTGCAATAATCGAAGTGTAGCTCGATAAAACCTTTGTATATTTTAATTGCAGTGTGCATTGAAACAAATGGCCTGACCCGCTTAAGAGCACCTATACCAGAAGATACTTTTTTAGAGATTTCATGAATGTGGGCCTTCCACGAGAAATTTTCATCTGCATTCAGTGATAAGCTAGTCTCCCTCGCAGCCGTTTTTAGTATCGTCACGTGGGGAGGAGCGTTGCGTGACGATACTAAAAACGGCTGCGAGGGAGACTAGTGATAAGCCCGAGAGATTTGCTTTGATTGCTTTGGTTTGTTGGGACGTTGTCTATATGAATATTCATTGTGTAGTCATTTAAGGACTGTAGTTTCTGCCTCGAGCTAATAACCATAAACTCTGTTTAGGCGACATTGACACTTAACTTATTAGCTTTGAGTCAGCGATCAATATATTTCAGGTCACTATTGATTTGGGACTCAAGATCAGGTATAGTAGCTGGAGAAAAGGTAACATTAGTGTCGTCGGAATACATTCTAATTCTAAATCCTAATTCATTCTCGCGGAGCGAGCGGCCGTTAGGCCGCGAGCGAAGCCAGTGTATTATTTTGCCACGCGCGCAGCGCGCTGATCACGCGAGGATCGCAAGCAAACTGCGATTTCGCTCTGGTCATAAATCTTTCTATCTGTTTGGTATCCGCAATTGCCTAGCAACTAGCCATAAACAAATCCTAAAGACGCCATTCAACAAGACGTCATCGTGCATTTTGGGTTTCCAGGCGACTTGGGCTCATTTAATTCATCCTCTGTTTATTGTTGCCTAGTCCCTATACAGCGTCTTTCCAGGCCCTCTCGATCAATGCATTTCGCTGACGTATCCGAGACGAACGGCCGGGAGAAAAATCTTTCTCGGACCACATGACCCGAAACGCATCGGCCGCGCATAATAATGAGGCCTAGGGACTAGGCAATTTTTATTGTACGTTGGCGAATCGTTGAGTATTTCTTAGGCAAATAACAGCGGGCTGCAAACACAACAGTGCCCGATTGGACAAATAGCTGGAATTCCTAACCGTGGAAGGTTTAACACCGAAAGAACGGTGACCTGAACTTCAGTGAAAGCAGCGAAGAAGACCAGTCCGTTAATAGAGCGGCCTATATAAAGCCCGAGAGTGAATAAACACGGAAATAATGCGAAATGGTTTTCAAATACTCGTTTGAGCTATTTTTCCTCAAATGTATCTTTGAATTCATGATAAATACAGCTCTATAAGGTTCAAACAGTATGAATGGCAGAGAAAGATACTTCAACACTATTAATTTTAAAACGTAACAAAGCAGTGCTCGTATTGCCCAGTGGTCAGAAGCCGCACTTTTTTCGCTGGTGAAAGTTGGGGTGCGAGTTTAAATCCCGGCGTGGCTACCTCCATTTTTTTTTTTTCTTTCATCGTTTTTTTACCCTTTGGCTTTTTACTGTTTCTTCTTACTGCTGACCCTGTTAGCTTCGCGAGATTTTTGCAGAAACGTATTTCTTGTTTTATATTATTTTGTGCAAGCTGAGTTCTTTCATGCGAATTTACGCTTTCAAAGGAAAAAAACTTCGACAAAACGTTGTGTTTATTTCGCTTACTCTTACATGAAAATTACTGTTCATCCGCCCGATTCCGTTGGAGACAAAAATGTCCATTTTGAATTCCCAGATGCTTGCCTTTTTGTGCACTCTTTTTATTTTGGCTATCAAGATTTTATAAGCTAAGCTTCAGACTTTTTATTCCAACGTTTCAATGCGGGAAAGTTAGGGACTTGTCAGAAATTAGCAGGGGGGAGGGGAGGTAGAGATTTTCAGTGAAGTGCTGAAAATAAAGTGACCCTCCCTAGGTAAGGGATTAAAATGTCCCGACCCTCCCCTGGAAAGCTTCCTAAAATTCTATGACCCTCCCCTGAATAAATGATTAGTCCGACTTCTTATACAGTGGCACAGGGAAAATAATTCAGTACTTTCAAAAAAGCAAACTTGTATTTTAAAACTGACCTATGAAGAACATGCAAGTGTTTTTTCTGTTGGGCAAACAGGGCAAAAGAAAGTTTTTGCTTTCTATGGGATAATGACAGTTTTTTTCTTAATGACTATACGAAGCAAAGACAGACCCAACAAGATTAGACAATTTTCGCGAAAAAAGTTATACTTCTGAACGTTGTTTCAGTGGAGAACCCCTTCAAGTGATGCTCCAGCCAGGGGCAAGTCACAAAACAGCAGGCAAAAAGAAAGCAAAACAGAACAAAATGAAGGCTAACTGTAGCCGGATAATTACGAGAATCATTACATCCCAGCCACTCAAGAGCCATGATCCAGACCCCATGGGCCCATACGCGTCAACGTCTATCTTGGACTATATTTTCATTCATCTTGTTCTTGAAACAAACCCAAAATAAGTGCATCAAGCGCTTGATGCATGGCTGCTTGATATAGGTAACAACAAAGACAACTCTCTTTGGGATGGCCAAAAGGTGGCTGTGGCCGCTTAATGGAGGTTGAACTACGTGTCAGCAAATAATCGCATGTCATGATTTTCGTATGTTCATGATCGTGGTGGCTATTTTTTTTTGTGAACCTCCCTCTTTTCCTGTCATTTTTTCATAACCCTCCCTTTTGAAGGGCTAAAAAAACTGTGACCGTCCCCCGTTTTCCACCTCCCCCTCCCCCTCGTGCTAATTTCTGAAAAGTCCCTCATGAAAAATGCTGCAACTGATTAAAGTCGCGCAACAAGCTTTAAGACCGCATAACTTGATCTTTCTGATATCTTTTCTTCTTCTGTTGTCTCCAAAACAATAACGATGTAAATTTGCATTTACTAGCGACGCGTTTCTACAGGCGCGATTCCGTAATGTATCTGCATTTTCAAGCAAGGCAACGTTTGATGGACAAAGACTCGTTAGTATGAGTTTCGTATTTCCAGCCTTATTATATTGACAAGCTTCAACCAGTTGCTTTCCCAGGATTCACTTTGCCAAGGTAAATATGGACTTTTTGTTTAGAGTTTTGATCATCAGTTCCTTGGGCCTTTAGTTTTAATCCTCGTCGCTTACAGGTGATCTCTAAAACGAATAAAAGACCCTAAGATCTTAAAACTAAGAACTCTTTTACTTACCCCTCAAATTAACTATTAAATAGAGAAACAAGAAGCCAGTGGGATTCAAACCAGAAGGAATATTGAGTGAAATGGGAAGGTGCATTTCAATTTATGAACAACAAAACACTCGAACCGACTAAAGAAAGTTTTCTTCGACAACCTACTACCTCAAAACTATCGAAAACTTACTCTGCTATCAACCAGAAAACTACCAGAGTGAAAACTAAAAATATTGGACCGTTTCCAAGCGAGTTAATGTACAAAAAGTAAATACCCTGAAAATGCCCTGAACCGTCTGTCCGCTTATTACAGGGAGACCGTGTAATACAGATTGTCACTAATTAAACCGTATCAAAACTTTGCTCCACTAAAACTGTATTAAAGTCGCAGCGTCATAGCAAATGACTTAGTCGTTCAAATGAGATTTCAAGACTGAAGCTTAATTACCACTGAGCCTCTGTAAATTAATTCTTTTTCTCATATCACTCTCCTTGAGAGATCATGCCAAAAGAAGATGATTTAAATTATATACTGCCGTCTATAGTCTATCTATGGGATCTTGGCCGATTCGGTTGTTGGAGTCCCAAAAATCTGTGTACATGTAAACAATTGAACACAGTGAACGTTTACTTTACAAACATTCGATGAAAAATCGATGTCGACGTTAGTAGTCGTGCGTCAGCAAAATTAACCCCATTTTGGATTTCCCTTGGATTTCCTCCATACTAATTTTAAAGTGCCTTCCCTTTATTAATATGCATAACGGTCGAGTCTATGAAGTCACCTATTGCTATAACCTAGGGAAAAAGTGCCTTCCTCCATACCAATGAGGGTCTTCCTGCATACTAATTCGGTATAGGTTTACTTATGAGCGTCTCTCTACTTCAATAGAAACAATAGGCTTGCCTGGGCTTGCCCGTGAAGTAACTTGAGCCCGGTTTTCGGACCGTCTATTTGTTGTGTTTGAATTTCTTTTCTTCAGGTTTTCGAAACTGCTAGGCCACGCCATTCTTCAGAAGCGGGCCATGCTCCTACTGATCCGAGGAGGGATTCTGATAAAAGTCACCTGCTGTCTCTTGCTAGCACTTGGTATTTTTCTGAGATGGCGTATTTCACATGATATCCAGTCCACCTTTTCACGCTCGTATCGTGTTCTATAATATGAAAAACTGCAAGAGCTAGCGATATTCATGCCGCCTGCGAGCTCGCCGACAAGTTTACTTTCCACACAGCAATCAAATGAAGAACTACTGCAGCACAAGACAACCTTAATAACTAAGGCCAGTTGTGGGCGGCCCTACTTTCTTCTAGTATTGGTCTCACCCGCACCCTTCAATGTTCAGAGAAGGAGAAATATCCGCGTAACGTGGGGGGTTGACAGTGTTCTAGACAAACAAGAAACCAAACGGAATCAGATTCACTGTTAAAAGAAGATGAACGCACCAGAGACCTCATACGCGCGGACTACTACGAACATTACTGGAATCAGACCCTTAAGATACAAATGGCGTTTGAGTGGGCATCCACGTACTGTAATTTTTCGTTTCTTTTAAAAATGGACGACGATACATTTGCTAATGTTAAACGGCTAATTTCAGTTCTTGCTAAACCTGAAATTCCTAAAGAAAAGCTATACATTGGACACTGCTTTAAGGGGCCCGTGGTTAAGAGGAGAGGAAAATGGAAAGGTTCGTATGAAGATTATAATCAAACATTCTATCCAGACTTCTGTTCTGGATACGGAATTGTCTTGTCTTTTGATGTTGTTCATCTGTTCGTGGATTTATATGCCGTTGTTCCCTGGTTTAAAATTGACGAGGTTTACACCGGTATGCTTGCGGAAAAAGCAGGTGTGAAAGCCAAATATATGCGCCAATTTTCATAAGAAGGAACGACCGATTAATGTAAACTGCGTCAACGTGAAGAAACCCGGTGATATTTTAGTATGGCATGGAGTAACGGGAAAATGTCTATTTGAAGTATTTCTAGCTACGCTGGATTTTGTTTAAGCTTTCCTCCAATCACAAAATAAAAACAGTAAACTAGAGTATTACTGTAGCTCAAGCTATTATGTTACCCAGCCTACTGAAGGTGATATACTGCAAAATCAAGCTAGTTGTTATCATCAACATCCATTTGCCCCCGTATGATGCAAAAAAGACTACTCTAGGCTGTTGTTCATTTATTATTTTATTCACCAACACCTCAGTTGTCCATAAGATTGTCAGTAAATCTAGACCAGCGAACAGCAATAGCACAAACAAGGTTAGCTGAACCGCATGGGACGCGAACATGATACCCTGGTAGATTGTGCGTATAGCTAACCTACTGTCAATAATTAATCTCGTTTTCATATTAATGCCACATGACTGGAAGCCAAGCAAGGACTGTTACTAAGGATGAGAATATGTCCGTGCAAAACATTTGTAACAAATCGGCCACAGAGCTTTTCCTTTCACATCCCAATAAGAATTCTTACTGTTAAAATAAAATAAAAATTATCAGACTGCCCCCAGAATTATCTAAGCATGAATTTAACCAGGGATTTAAACATTAATTCAGGGGAAGAAAATGAAGATTGGAATTGAGTACTTGCCCCATCATCTTAACACAAAAATTGCCCTTTTCATGCAGTCCAAAAGATTCAAAAGCCATTCAGCTCTGGCTTAATGTGCACTGCCATCAGTGCTCTAATGAAATAAAAGCTTGTAATAGAAAATTATCTTGGCCTTAGTAAAGCAAAGGAGATGTACTTTCAGCATAAAATAGAATGAATTAATAGCATATTATAATAAACTTGTTACGTAAACACGTTCTAAACTTAACTGCGATATTCTAAAATGAAAAAATCGGCTGAAAATGGCCATTTTTGCTTATTTTTATCCGAAATTTCCATAAAATCCAGCTGATTTATTGCTTTTAATCGCTATTTTTACCGAGCGGGTCCCTGTCGGAAAGAAATCGTTTAATTTCAGAAGGGTCGCAGAAGGTTGGCAAGAAGTAGAACATGCAGTAACTTTTCATTTGAATTACTTCGGCAGAAATATTAACTTGAGACACGTTTTTGGGCAGAGGACTATTTTTTACGTCCTAAAATTTACGTTGGTAATTCAAAAAAGGCGAAAGGCTCAAGAACTATAAATCGAAG
Source organism: Porites lutea (assembly GCF_958299795.1). Lineage (NCBI taxonomy): Eukaryota > Metazoa > Cnidaria > Anthozoa > Scleractinia > Poritidae > Porites > Porites lutea. The sequence continues at coordinate 33,480,970 of NC_133207.1, read as the reverse complement.
AAACCACCACTATGGTTCAGAAGCTTCGGAAATTTCTGAAACAATTTTAACTGATGTATGGCGAAATGCTTCGGAAATTTCTGAAACAGTTTTTTAAGGCAAAGCAAATGCTTCGGAAATTTCTGAAACAGTTTGAATTTAATGTATGGCGAAGCAAGTGCTTCGCAAATTTTTGAAACAGTTTTAATGTATGGCTAAAAACAAATGCTTCGGAAATTTCTGAAACAGTTTGAATTTAATGTATGGCGAAGCAAGTGCCTCGGAAATTTCTGAAACAGTTTTAATGTATGGCTAAAAACAAATGCTTCGGAAATTTCTGAAACAGTTTGAATTTAGTGTATGGCGAAGCAAGTGCCTCGAAAATTTCTGAAACAGTTTTAATGTATGGCTAAAAACAAATGCTTCGGAAATTTCTGAAACAGTTTGAATTTAATGTATGGCGAAGCAAGTGCTTCGGAAATTTCTGAAACAGTTTTAATGTATGGCGAAACTGAATGCTTCGGAACTTTCTGAAACAGTTTGAATTTAATTTATGGCTTAAAATTAAAAGATGCTTCTAATCAAAAGTTTCTGAAACGGATATTTCGGAAATTTCTGAAACCATTTTTTAATTAATGTATGGCTAAAATAATGCTTCGGAAATTTCTGAAACTGTTTAAATGTATGGCTAAAAATGCTTCGGAAATTTCTCAAACCATTTTAAGGTATAGCTAAAATAATGCTTCGGAAATTTCTGATACATTTTTTAAAGTTTGATTGAAAAAAATTCTGGTACAGAGTTGTTTTTCATTTTTTTTGTTCATTTTTTTTTTACTGCCAAAACAATGTTTTGTCACTATAAGAACTCCTGTCCAGTGAATGTCAAAAGAAACGTACATTTAAAAAACGATAATTTTGCAACCACTGTCAGTTCTACATTGCTGGGGTAGAAAAAAAGTGACCTGAAATTAAACATTCTTTGCAAGACGTTCATAAGTTTCCTTCAAATATTTGTACGTTCCCAGTTGAAGTTTCCCTCCGCTGTCAAATTTAAAATCCACTAGAAGTAAACAGGCTATTGGTAGCTCGTCTTCCCAAACATTTCCATCTCGCAGTAACCACGGCTGCCATTTTCCTCTCCAGCTGCCTTTCCAGTACTGAATCTTGAATTTATCGTCGCGGATTTCGAGTACTTTTCCTATCACTGGAGCTTTTGAGTAGTTTTCGATGCTCACAGCAACGTACCAATTGTTGTAGAAACTATTTCGGAAATTTCTGAAGCAACATTTTGTTACCATTTTTAGAAGAAATCTGCAACAATCGTTATATAAACTGTTTCAGAAATTTCCGAAGCAACATTTTGTTACCTTCTTTAGAAGAAATCTGGAACAATCGTTATAGAAAATGTTTCGGAAATTTTTGAAGCAACCTTTTGTTACCGATTTTAGAAGAAATATGCAACAATCGTTGTAGAAATTGTTTCGGAAATTTCTGAAGCAACGTTTTGTTATAGAAACTGTTTCGGAAATTTCTGAAGCAACTTTTTGTTACCATTTTTAGAGGAAAGCTGCAACAATCGTTACAGAAACTATTTCCGAAATTTCTGAAGCAACATTTTCTCACCCTCTTCAAAAAAAGTTATGTATGAATCCATTAATAAACACATTTGTTGACCCGTATCTCTTCATTTTTTTGAGACTTAAATAAAGTGTTTCGGAAATTTCTGAAACATCAATTGATGCCGTCACTTTCACATTTCTGAAGGAGCGATTACAAAAGACATGGGGTTCTTGAGATTTCAGTTAAGTTAAAAAAAGGGTCAACGCAAGTTATTTCAGCCGAAGGTGGAATTTAACCGTCAGAAGTGACGCTTAATGATTAAAATTCAGACGAAATTTTCATATTCGGCAAGAATTTAAAACAAGTCTCAATTTTCAGCTGAATTTTTTTCGTTTTAGAATATCTTAGTTAACTTTAGAACGTGTTCGTACATATCATTTTTGCAATGTAGGCCTTGAACTTGATTTCCTCTCTTACTGTAGCACTGACAAAAATCCAGAAGAATTAGACAGACTGATTAGACTTGATAATGCCATACAAGTGTCGATGCTCGATTTTTAATATTTGGCTATGTGAGCAAGGGCTAACCATTCACCCCTCCTTTCAGTTTCCCCGGATAGAGTTTAGCACACAACGAAGGGAAACTTTCTTTGTCAAGGATTTTGGTTCTCGTAAACACTTTACCTTCAATTCTCTTCTTCATTGCTGTTGCATATTGCATTCAGTTGCTAACAAAACAGAATCGACGTAAAACAAACACGGATTTCAATAGCGCTGGGCACAGATGACGTCACAAAAACGTGTTCCCCTCCCCCCCTCCCTCCCGTAGATTTACGCAGCGCTATTGTTAACAGTTCGAGAGGGCAGGAATTCGAAGTAAAATGTTATGCCCAGTAGATTATATTTTAATTTTCTCTTCGCATTCAATTCCCTTCAGCAAATGAAAAACATTCGCATTTTCCGTTGCGGCAAGAGCGACTGGTTCGTTACAAAATAAGCCGAGTTGCTCTGGGGACAAGAATGCCAATATCCATGCATAGTAATCCCTCTAAAGTTCTTTTTGGAACGCATAACTGGGTTTCCTTACGGATAACATTTCCTCAGGATCAATAGCAAAGAAAGACAACAGCCATAAACCATAATTATAAACAAAAGGGTCAAATTGATGGTGAACTCGGGCTCAGCTACCATGCAAAGGATTTGGTGAAAACAAATCGGGTCATATTTGGCATTTTTTGACACGTATAATTAAGTATTTTTACCCTATTCATTCAAAAAAATGCACCCTCCTCCCACAGGTAATAAACGACCTCTCTAACAAGCACATTTTGAGACAGGAAGAACGGTGAAACTCGTAACTCCAAATAAGTCCGCTTTTAACGCCATTTTTCATGGATCCCTATTTGTTCAAAATAAAGACTGAATGAGGAAGGAAAGAAGCATGAATATTAAACGAAGGAGAACAATTGAACCGTGACAGCAAAATTAAGGGGATAACGAGCTGCTACAAGGTACAACGGTAGCATCGCAAATACAAATATCTTTGGAGGTTCCTTTCACAAGAGTAATCATGGTAATGACTCGCTCTGCTTTCGGAAGGGTTCAAGATCAAGATCATGAAACATGAAAGCTATAGGCTTACCTATTTTATTAGGGAAGTGGGGGAAGGCGGGGATCCAAACTCCCCGCCCTCCATAGCTTGCATTCCCGGTCCCCGCCCATAAGTCGAAAAATTCTTTTTGCTGTCAATCTTATGACGTCATTTTCGCGCCAAAAGCCATTAAAATCAAAAATCCAAAAAATATTATTGTTGAGAATGCAAAGTTCGATTATCGTGCAAAGCCTCAGCTCAAACGGTTAAAAATTAAAAAAACTAGTTTGAAAGAGATCACTTTTTGATGACAGCTGACCCGGGGTGAGCTATAGAGGTGGAGTAGAATTTTATGAAAACTATAAAACAGGTGAAACCCTGGAAAATTCTCCTTTGTGCTAAACAATCTTGTGCTTTTTAAGTGAGAAATGGGGTTTAGTAGATCTTAGTCGGGAAAAATATTAGGAGAGCCTCATTCCGTCTAGATTACAAAATTTCACGGATAGATAGTCAGTTCCCCCAGATAAAACACATTTCAAAATATTAAACAAAAACCTCAATAAAAATAATAGTAAACGGATAATCAATATTTGGTAACTGGTACACTTCTTGGAAGAAACACAAAGTAGGAGCTTCAAACTCTCGATAATAATCTAATTTATTGCGTAATTGATCACATCTTTTTCATTCACTTTCCTTTTTGAACTTAGTGCTGTATTTTAATCGCACTTGCACATACTAGATGGACAGTTCCCAACGGCACAGTTTGACACGCACCAGGCATCCATATTAGCATTGCCAGTCCAGGCTCCAGTGGCTTTACATTGACCTCCTGCGCCTCCACCACCTGGGTTTGTCGTAACTGGTGGTGGTGCTTGGGTACTCACAAGGGGAGGCTGTGGGTATTGCGTACTAAATGGTGGCGGGGTTGAAGCTTTTGTGGTTACAGGAGCTGGTGGAAAGGTTGGCTGAACCCCAGTGGTCAGATATTTCTTGGCAGCATTCATCAGTGGGTACTTTCCTTGGCCACAATGCGTTCCATCAAAGTCGTCCAGGTCGATGGCCCAAAACATAACGCCACGGAGCGAGTTCTTTTTCACCACGTTGTCAATCTTATAAATCAAGCTCTTCGGGGTATCGAATCCCACCCAGTCCTTCTCCTGATATCCGTAAGGAGCTTCTGCCTTGTTATTTTCCACTACTGTGAGACCCATGTTGCAAATTTCGTAATAAGCCAAGAATCCTTCAGCACCGGTGTAATTCCCTTTGGGGGTGTACTGATAATCACGTGCTGCATCAAGGCCATTAGTCGATGGGCTTGCAAGGCCAAACGCTCTTCCGTATGTTGCTAAGCCGAGTACAATCTTGTTAGCTGGCATACCTTTTCTGATTCCCGGCTTCTCCCAGGTGTCCCTGTTATTCATCCAGTACCAGACGGCAAATGGAAGCGTCAGCTTGTCACCTTCTGGACCCATGGCGGTGTGATGTCCAGTCTTGTATTCCCACGTGCCGTGGAGATCGTAAGTCATGAGGTTGATCCAATCAAGTGGCTCAGCAATATCATGAATGTCGTAGGCACCTTTGATGGTCCAAAGTCCTGCGGCTACTGCAGCAGTCAATAGCAGACGCTCTTTCCCAGATGCCTTGGCCTCTGCCTCAAACGCAGCTCTCAATTCTCGGCAAAGGAGTGTAAAACGGCCTTTGTCGCTTTTAGGTGAACCACCACGCATACCTGGATACTCCCAGTCAAGGTCCAGACCGTCGAAGCCGAAGTTTCTTAAGGCATTAATTGAAGACTTGATGAAGATAGCTCGTTTTTCTTTAGTGGCCACCATTTTGGAGAACGGGCTGTCCTTCTCTTCATGAGTCCAACCACCAACAGCAATCTGGGTCTTTAGCTTGGGGTTGATTTTCTTCAGTGCATTGATTTTCGCATACAAATCATGATCGTTTTCTTCATAGATTTCCAGAGTGTGAGTTGTTCGACTGACCTGGGCGAATGAGAACAACACGTGGGTACAGAGATATGGGTCAATATCCTCTGGCCAGAAAGTTCCTCCTTTAGGCCGATACTGGGACCAGTTGGTGTAATAACATCCACGAACGTACTCAGGAACTGCAAAAGGCAACACGTAACCAATAGAGAAAAGAAACAGTAACACTTTCATGTTGTTGCCCTTTTGGTAACTGTAAATGAGCCGGCTTTCTAAAGGGGTCTCTGTAATATATAGAGCTAAACGTTTGTGGTACTGTCCGTCACCAAGCGATATTTGAAATCGCATTCTGAATGTTTCCACAGGTGTTTTGACAGATGGGATTTACAAAAAGAAGTTTCTTTTCTAGAAAAGCAGAATTAATTTCTTCGACAATTCTGCGCTCTCTCAGGTGAGAAATGCCAAATAAAAAATTCAATATACGGTATTAAAAAATATCCATATAAATAAACTTATAAAATGTAGGAACCATTGCGTTAAAGGCAATCTTGTTTGTTCTGCTTTTTTACCATAAGTTTCTATCATCATTTGAGTTGTTTTATTCCTGCCGTCTTTCTGGCCACAGTGTGTAAGAATAGCTGGGTAAATAAGTCAGTCTCTACCTGTATGTGTGTATCTAGAGGGAAACTCCTTGCTCAGTGTCATTCTGAGTTGACAGGAATTCGATTGGTTTTCACAGCTGTGGATGGAAAACCTTTCCGTTTTTGAAACTCTAACCGTGTCAAGGGCACACAAGGAGAAAAAATTATCTCTTGCACTGAATATGATTCTGTGGGTTTTTTTAACAAAAAGTGTTTTAGTATCCTGGTTGAATGGGCGAAATAAAAGCTGTTCTTATCCATCACAAAAAAAATAAACCCAATTAAAGACAAAGTTTAAAGAATGCGTTTTTCTTTTGGAGAGGTCTTTGTTTCTACGCATTTCTCCGTATATTACAGGCCAAATACGAAAGAGTTCCAGCTTTTCCTTTCCGAGCTTTTTTAAATATGTTTGGTAAACCAACACCAGTCTCTGCGAAAAAGATCCTTTTTACAACAACACAAAATTGAAGATTTTGTTCTCAGTTTCAAGTGGAGACAGTTTACAAGAAATTACAAGAAATTGTTAAACCAACGATTGTCATTAATAACTTATAATAAACAACTTACGTAGGTAGGTACCTTTTTGCGCCTTGGGAAGGTAAGAGAGTGCATGGTATGGGCAACAATTACGAATGCAAAGTTAGTTTGATTTAAAAAAAAAAGTACCGCATTGATTGCAAAAGTTTTCTTCCAAAGAGTGAAGTTTTCTTTTCGTAATTTCTAAAGCCAAACAATTTTTTTTACAATCTTTATAACTTACAAACTACCTCTTACAGACTTCCATAACTCAATGTTGTTCAGCAAGAGAACATTGCAAAAGAAAAATAAGCATTTCTTGAAATAAGTGCACAAAATGTCCAGGAGGGAGGGTGTCTTTAAAACCTGGAACAAGCCCGGAACACCCCTGGACACCCCTGGAACACCCCGTAACATCCTCGGAACATCCTCAAGACACCCCGGAGTACCCTTGATGGGCTGGAGCCCCCTCGGAACACCCTTACTTACAAAAATTAGTCCAAAAAATTTACAAAACCAAAAAAACCCTACCCCTCTCTTTACTCCCTTTATTTGACTGTCTATAAGAAGGACATCTCTCTAAGATAGACACTTAGTGCTGGTACCAAACGTGTCCGTCTTGGAGACAGTTGACTGTACAGCATTTTTTTAACTTCACAATAATTTGCAGAAAATAGAAATGCTTGATGTGTAAGTTTTCTGATCACTTTAATATTGCTACCGTCTCTATCCTTGAGCGGTGTAATAACAAGTTTTAAGTAGCTTGCTTGTTCCTTTTAGTTGAAGTCAGACTATATGCATTTTTCTGACATCGAATGTTGGCATGGCTGCGCCAAGTAGTGCAAATAGTATCTTTTGCCAGCTGGCAAAACTGTAGAATTAGTTGTTTCAACAAATCAGCTGCGCATCGGGTTATCCTAGAAGCATTATTTAAATAAAAAGAGTAGTTCTTTTGATCTTCTAACATACAACACTTCCTGAAATCTACGAAGCGATAAGAAATATTACATCATGCACGTGCTGGTTCTATCATTTTCAAAATTTGAGACTTGAAAACCAAGAATAACTGGTAACATTCTCGTAACCAGCTATTCTTGGTTTTCAAGTGAAGTCACAAAAATCTAAACCTCCAAAATCGCAAGGACTTTTTAACGTTTTATGTCCATCTTGAAAAAGATTTTTTAAAAATAAACGTCTGTGCAAGGTTTCAACGTGATGGCGTTTTCCGCTTTGAAAATATAGCTCTTTCTAATTTCCCAAGTTTACCCCGCGTAACATTAATATGACGACCGAGAAGGCCGTCACACATGCTAAAAAATAATTTTAAATCGCATAATATTATGCCCCTTGAATTGCAAAAGTATTAGAAAATGTGTTTAAGGGTATAATTTGCTCGTTCGCAGTGAACAACTGATCAGATTTGTGGCGATACTGAAACCAGATGTTTGTATTGTTTCCGGCCGCCATATTTGTGCCCCTCGGTGGAGCACAGATATGGCGGCCCCAGTGTGAGCCCCATAAATTTCTGTAACACATTTTGAAGAACAACTCAGCAGTGGAAAACTGTACAGACGTGAGACTTGGCCAGGTTGTTAATTTAACGATATTTTATAATATCTGAAATTCTTGGCTTTAGACAGTTCACGGTTTTAATTTTAATTTTCGATAGCGTGACAGAGAAAACCACCAATATTTTTGGCGATTGTTTTATGTTAATAATCATTTAATAAATATATTCAAATACGCTGTTGAGTATTCAACATAAGTTAAGGCAATTGAAAGAAAAATCTCTGGATTTAAGCACGTTATCAGAGTAGTCCTTTTTTAAAAAAAAATAACATTTCGAGTCATTTTTGTCGCGAACCTCAAAAATTTATATTGGCAAACTATAAACTCCCAGAAGAGGAAAACTACAGCGATTTAAGATGGGAGAAGATATAATATGGATTACAATTTTGAAAAATGGGGCTAAAATTGTCCACAAGCAAAGAGCGCGAAGTTACAAGAAGAAGGAGCATGCTGAGCAACATTAGAAAGCTGCGCGCCGTCCGAGTTAGCGGGCATTGAACTGAACTCTATGCTGGAGCGGGAGGGACAGTAGAACTATAGCGGACGATAGCAAACCAACCACGACAGACGGTCTTCAAGGTTATCCTGGCGGAAGAAGATATACAGGGTGAATCTTAATCTTTAGGAATTCTGTAATAGTGAGGGTTAGTTTTATTTCTAAAACTACTGAATTTATATTGCACTTTGGGGCACAATATAGCTTTAGTGAGCCATGTTTGTTTTCCTTCACCTGCATCCCCAGGCGATCCTGAGAAGCTTTGTAGTGGCAAATCGTACCCACTCCACTTATTTATCCCCTAGTTTATCCCTCCCCCCACCCCCGACCCTAAGTTTGATCTGCTTTTTGGTAGCCCTAAGTTGATTCATCAGCCATGCTTGTAAAAATAATAATAATAATAATAATAATAATAATAATAATAATAATAACAACAGTCTTTATTCAATCAAAGGATAAAAATACATATCCTAAGTTACAGTGAAAAAGTATTAAAAGATACACGATAAAATACAATAGTGATATAAGATAGAATAATACTACTCTAAATTATATTTAACATAAGTCTATTTACAAAAGTTTACTTGTATCTCTCCGTTTTTATCTGAGGAAGGTGACACCTTGTCCTACGCAAATTATATACTAATTCTTTATCTTTAGGAATGATCGCACCTAGCATATGATTATCAATAGCTCTTTTGGTTTGCCTCCTGTCAATTACTGATATTCTTAGCCCAGTTCCTCTGGATCACGGATTCAGTTTTATTATTTTTTCGCGGTTAAAAGAAGAATTTAACTTTTAGTACAAAACCAGGCAACTCGTATACATTAAAATATCTGATTGAGATTCCTACTGATCGTGTCATTTCCAATTCGCAATTAAAAACTGACATGTGCTTCCGATCAATCTCTGTAAAAGGCGTCTACAATGGTGAGCCCGCGATAACTCCCATACAGATGTCTACTCATATTTTATCTATTACTTACTAGAACTTATCCACGCTGGAGACCATTTAGTACAATACGTTTTTCGTGTGCATCATTCAAGTCCAGCTAACAAAGATGAACCGTATGCGAATGTTTTAAAAAATTGTATCCGTCGTTGCAAAAAATTAAAACGAATCTTGTGGAGCAGTTTGGACGAGGCCTTGAGATTCCCGAGACATTCTTATCACTCGCAGTCACTGATAAAGACTGTTCACAGTCCCCTTTTTTCCAAAAGTCTATCGAGATCGATACTGTATACAGCTATTTCGAAAAGGTTGTCGGAAAAAGTGCACGCGACAATCCCAAAAGGTATTGTGGATGGTTTTGAGATCACTGTTCTTCATAGAAATTTTGAAAGAATGGCAGGAGAGGCCATGGACTATGTTTCCGAGTGCTAAAGCGAAGCAGCAAAAGTAGGTTCGACAGCTACAGTGTCAGAGACAGCGTATTGATCATATCCCATATTACCTTTCGGGATTGTCGCGTGCACATTTTTTCCGACAACCTTTCTCGAAACAGCTGTATATAACGGACGACCATCTTGGTTTCAAATCAGGTACTGATGGAAGCGGGCTACAGGGTTTATAGCGATGGGGGAGGAGACGAGAATAATAGCCTAACCCTTACCCTAACCTCTATTTTTGTCGCCTCCTTTGAAACCATCCCCCGGCTCCTAGATTTGATACTCATGCATCGCCAGGCCTAGGCTAAACTCGGTACACTTGAAACGAAGATGGTCACTCGTTAGGTTCGGGGCTAGATCCCAACGATCTTGGCGGAAAAGAAGGGGACTGTGAACAATTTATCACAAAAGAGGAAGACCTAACAGCCATCTACTGTTTCACCTTTGTTTTTAGTAATGCCTCCTGGCCTCGCAGCTCTTGTGTTGGCTTCTACATACTGTAATACTGTTACTTTTTATCTTGTGATAAAACACTGAGTCACACATTTTTTAATATATTTCTTCAATATTTGTTGATCAAAAACCCCTTATCAATCAACAACAATTTTTTATCCAAAATTTAAAACTCACCAAATCTGCTACCAAATGGCCAAAATTAACAGACATTTATGGCACAAAACGCCAATACAGGGTAAGTCCGTCCGCCTCAAATCGCCAACTTTAGGACGCCTGGTTGGTTTGGTTATATATTTCGATACTGATTCTCTCTTAATTAAACTTCAAAATGAAAACGAGTTACTTTTCGTTACGGACGACCAGGATCTCGGACATGACTTTGTACTCTAGATATTTTAAGAAAAAAAGAAACAGCAAATTTAAGAATTGCTTATACCTAACCAGTGTTCGGTTGTTGAAGAAAGAGAAGATGAACATCGGTGTTTTGAGTTTATTTTGCCATCCTTATACCATCCGAAATTGTGCTCTTGTTTTCTCATGCCTGGTCTGCCATCAAAGGCACACCCAGCCTCATATTTGCTCGCGTAGCTGTTGATAAACCAAGAACGGCCCTCTCTTTGATTAGTTACTGCAGTACATGCCGAGCACTGGATTCCTCGAATGTTGAGATGATAATACCACTTGCATTGCTGAGAAAAGATCGAGAATAGTCTATGTTGTTGTAGTGGGGCAATTGCGTAGTCAGTGTATACAAGTCCTTCGTTTGCAAAATTACAAGTGACTCTCAAACGAGTGGACTGCTTTTTGAGATACTGCATTTGAGGCAAGGACAAACGGTAGGCTGTCCAGTTAACGTTCCAACTCTTCGTGTTGATAGGATGATTCATGACAAATGGCTTGTTTTCAAATAAATGTTTGTGCGACAACGAAAATGTCTGTATAAGAGTCCATAGAAACTTAGAGTCAGATTCCATGTCGCAGTAAACGTAAAATGGCAGTTGTTGCCCATCGCAGATTACGTATCTTCCAGATTTAGTCACGTTGTTTTGAAAAACGTCTTTGCAGCTTGAATAACACCTGAGCTCACAACGTGTACCGACGTAATTAGCGGGACAGGTGCAATTAAACCTGGCCCCTATGGGATCACAAATCTCCTGGCAACTCCCTTCATGAAAACATGGATTAGGTTGACAACATCTGTTAACACAACGATCCTTCTCTGGTGAGTATTTCTTTCCACTCTGTTCACAAAGAAAATTGTATTTATTTAGTATCGCATTGCTTATATTTTTTTTTTCTTATTTTTGTCCAGTCAATCTAGGCATTTTTGAGGCTCAACATCAAACTAGTTGCAACAGAATTTATTCAACGCCATCTAAGTAGGGGTAGGTACTTTACAATATACTAAAAATCCGCCAAAATCCGTTCGGTGGAACATGTCAAAAATGAGCGTTAGACATTTTGAGCTTTAAACACAGGACACCCACGTTAGTTGAAATTATGCGTTCAAATGAAAAACGCAAAAAAAAAATGTGTCTCTTTTACGGAAAACTTAGAGAAAAAAGGATAGGTACTTCAACATAAAAAGTAAGAGTGCAGTCGTTGATTTTTTCCTATTGCTATACTTTTTTTCTTTTTCCTTTCTTCATTTGTCTCCGGCTTTTTGTCTTTTTCTGCGATTGCAATTTCCTTATATGCGTTTTCAAAAATCCAGCTAGATAATGTTTTGGCTTTAACGGTTACCTATGCGTTAACTTTCGTTACTATTCATTCAAAATATTTCCCCGATTCTGATTGGCTAAAAGTACACGTTTAATTCACCATAACCAGTTACTGATGACCAAATACGGAAGAATTTTGACTTTAACGAGGAAAT
>NC_133207.1:33448962-33466462 GCF_958299795.1 Porites lutea | reverse complement strand
CTGTTCTTGCCATGTTTTTAGCTATTTTTTTTCGCCTGATTTTTACTCTTGAAACGAGTGAAATGTCCGCCATTTTTTCAAGTTCACAACCAAAACAACTCAACCTCGTCCCCAGGTCTTCTCGGTTAACGGTGCCTTAACCTGCGAAAACGCTGCATTTTTGACGTCATTTCCTCGTTAAAGTCAAATTTCTTCCAAGTTTGGTCATCAGTAACTGGTTATGGTGAATTAAACGTGTGCTTTTAGCCAATCAGAATCGGGGAAATATTTTGAATGAATAATAATCACATTTATAGAGTACTAAAGTGATGACGTCATAAAAACGAAATTTCTGAAATTATGGGATTTGTCAGGATATTCTGAAAGAACAATGTCCAAGAGGCCTACTTACCAAAAATGAGCATTTCGGGGCAAATTGTCTCTGAGATATTAGCCGGTTAAACTCAGAAAACTCCATACAAACCCTTCTAATTTTTTTTTGGGTCGACCCAAAAAAAATTTAGAAGGGTTTGTATGGAGTTTTCTAAGCATAACTGGGCTACGATCTCAGGGACAATTTGCCCAGAAATGCTCATTTTTGGCAGATAGGCCTCTTGGGCATTGTTCTTTCAGAATATCCTGATAAATCCCATAATTTCAGAAATTTCATTTTTATGACGTCACACTTTAGTACTCTATTCACTCATATTGTAAGATATAATAGACGAAAGGAGGTTGCGCGTGTCGCAAAAAAAAAGAAGTATCCTAGTTTTCGATCACACATATTGTGTCCAAGTTTTGAACATACCTGCTTCACAAAACTTGATTACAACAAAGAAGAATAGGTTAAACAGTTTGTACTGATACAAAGCTATCGTCCGTTGCAAACATTTAGTCGCACGTATCCTGCAGCATGCATGGATGCAAATTTAGTAGTCAAATGATGACAAACAAACAATTTGATGTGATATTTTGAATATCAGCCATTAAAACTACTGTTTAGTAATAAAAAAAATTATTATTTTTTTATTTAAAAATAATTCATATTTTTAACCATCTCAACACAGACTGTTCAACGTCCCTTTGAAATACCGTCATAGAAAAAATTCAAGCTTGAAAAACTGTGAATGTGAAGACAGACGCGTGGCTGGGTAACCTGTCCAAAACCATCAAGACGAAACAAAAACCCAGGTGTTTCTTAAACCATTCGGAGTATTTTAAAACAAAACTACCCAGAAGACACATAAGCAAGGTTGTATCTAAGATTCTTACAGCGGTTACCACTAACATGCACCTTTGAAGGGTTTTTCTGTCTGTTTAAACCTGAGTTTTCGTGGAGGTCAATCAACTGTTACCATGGTTTTCCACGCGCTCTGACAGAGAAGGTTCCCTCATCGGCGAATGAAGGGCAAATAATTTCGAACGACGACGGCTTTTTAAATTATTTTATCAAGATGAAGGATTACATTGTTAAAACAACTAGGTCTCTGCGAACTGAGTGAAATAGCCGAAACATTCTCTATAGTTTACGTAACGGTTTTCAGGTTGTTTATCTATTTGATTGTATGAAAACATGGAAGCCGTGGACGAATTGCCAAGAAGCTAGTATAAATTCAAAGAAACAAAAGGTATCACACCGAAAAGGGAAAAAGTTTTCTCTGAATGGAGGCTGTTTTTGAAAATGAATTTTACTACCTATCATTCTTCATGTTATGGAACAGAGACCAGAACTAGCAAGAACTCAGACGAGTTTCGAGCGATTGAGAAAGTTTATGTGGTTGTAACTTACAGTGTCTAAATATGTCGATAATTTGAGTTTCCTCCAAAAACCACTCAACAAATTTTTTCTCCTCGTGATCTAATGAAGCGGTGTCAGATCCTGCAGCAAAATACTGCAAAAACAGCTGAAACGCCGACATATTCTTCCGAGTGCTCAAGAAACGGAGAAAGAATCTTCTCTAAGCCAAAGCGTGAAAAACCATGGTTACGGTTGATTGACGTCCACCAAAACACAGGTTTGAACCGAAGAAAAAACCCTTTGAGGGCCCGTGTTAGTGGTAACCGCTGTAAAAAAAAAACACAATTAACAGATCATTTGCCTGCATTTGTGATTTTCCGGTAACTGGGCTTCCTGTGGAGAAAGTCGAAAATCTATATATTGCCAATCAGTTTGTCATGTTTCACCGAACGGATTTGGGCGGATTCTTAGTATCTTGTTAAGTAGCCATCCAACAATTAAATGGCGTTGAAAAAAATTATGTAGCAAATTAGTTTGATATTAAACTACAATTTGACTGGACTATTTCTACCTAGTATTAAAGATTAATCTGCGTACTAAAGCAAAGGAAATCTTTCACTTGAGAGCGCAGCGCAGTGTAGAGATTTTCAAATTCTTCCAGCGCCATGGGGTTATCGTCGATAAGTATGAAACTACGGGAGATGAGACTAGCATAGAATGGCTGAATCGGTCGGCCACATCATAGCCTCCCACGAAGACGTTCTTAGGGGGTTCGTCACGCGTTCCTGCCCCACTAACGTCTGCTGATCATGATGTGAGCGGGAAAAAACGAAGACCAATCACACTTCAGACTTCCAGATCTGGGAAGTGGACTATCGATTTCAGTTACAAGGTAACCCCGCTGTTGCATCACCCAAAGAACAACTTTATGAGCAAATGACATCTAATCTAGCCTTAACAGAGAGAAATGTTCAAAAAGCCAACGCTTATCTCCTAGATTCTCGTCCGGAGCAAAAATCTGTGGTCACCTATCGCACTATACTCTACCAAGCTTGTGCATATGTGTTTGGCTTGTCAACACTTTGACTTCAACAGCGCCGATTGGATCTCCGATAATCTGCATGTGATCTCCAGATGATATTTTCGAACAATGGGAAAGGAATTTATCTTTGGGTTCAACTATGATTGAAACAAATGAACAGGCTTTTGTCAATTACTGGTATAACTTGGTGCTAGGTTTTATAAGTGCCGACAGTTATTCTAACGCATTGTGGTCTTTAAAAGTTATTTATCTTTTAGATCATAGTTGAAACTCAGATTTTGCCACTGATGATTTTTAAAAATCGAAAAAAAAAACATGCGGTTGTTTAGAACTTAAGTCCTACCATCCTGCAAACTTTGAACACAAACGGATAAAAACTGCAAAAGAAGTTCCCTAGGAGGCCTAGCTTGCCAGCAAGCTCTCCATTTGTGGAAGTCGCGAGAAGACGACCTTGCTAGCAGGCTATAAGAGGCCGTTTTAGACGTCCTATATGCCCACCATGGCATGTAGTTTGCTATTGGCTTAGAGTGGTTAGTGTACTTTGGTGTAGTTGCTGCAGTTCAGTTGTTAGTTAGTGTAGCTTGGCTTGGTGTGAATTTACTCTGTTAGTTTTTAGTTGGCTGGAACTGGTTCTGTTCGGTTTTAGAGGTAGAAAAGGCTCTACTAAAACGATTTGGAGAAAAACCATTGGTGCAACCCTTTTATGACGACTGTGTAGTGTAGTAAAAAATATTCATTGTCGTTTGCAACAAGTGTTTAGATACAGTTGAACCTACCCACAATGGCCACGTTAAGAAGAAAGGAAAGTGGCCGTTGTAGACAGGTTAAAGCAAGAGTTGATGTAAAGACTGACAGGTAGCCGTTAGCGGGAGGTGCGAATGTTTTTCACTTTTCTCGAACGGCGAGGCCTGTCAGATAAATGCCCTAAAAGACGTTCAATTTACCTCCATAATGTAGCTTCTGACCAAGCCATAGTACTGTGCTCTTGATTTGACTTTAAGAGCATCTGGTTTCATCTCCTTATTAGCATCATTCAGCTCACAGTTGTTTTCTTGGTCACTTGGTAGATAGTTCAAAGAGACACACTGGCAGTTGTCTTTGCACATCACGTGACACTGTGCAGCGGTATTTACGGTGCGCCTTTGCACAACATGACCTTCAAGGGCGTGTCCATCGACCACGTGATTGTTCAACACAAAGTAAAAGTTTTGGCACAGTCCCTGGCTCTTGACACTGTAAGTGAGCGCCAGACAAAGCACGATTTGAAGAAACACTGTTTCAGAAAGGCTTGCTGGTCTCATCACTTTCCTTAAGATAAAGTTAAGATAAAGATAATTTTTTAATTTTAAAACCCGGACTCCTGTGGACGGTGTCCTAAACAACTCTGGAACGTGGTATAAAAAGGTGAAGTTTCGGTGAGCGGATTTACTGGTTTTTTGTAAATGCAGGGCCAATTGCCTGCCATATGATTTAAACATTCTGTGCTGTTTCAAAAATATCCACATTCGTGTGGACGTGGCCAGTAGGCTTGGATTCGGTCCTCAAAAATTAAATTCTGAATTTTCTACGAGTTGGGATAATCGCCACAACATTTTTGAAACACGCGTTAATCTCTTTGGTAGTGAGGTTACCGTTGCCTTTGCAGTGCCTGTTCTTTGCTATATAAAAAATCCCTATTACGTGAAGGACCAGGAATTGGGCGGTGTTAATCCGTTCTCCCACCTGCTGTTAACAAATGATATATGTAGCACTTGGCTAACACCCCGTTATATTGGAATTGAACACAAACTTTTTCTTTTATTTCTCTTTCTTTTAGTCTAGTTGATTGTGATATATATATTTTTTACATTTATTTGTCACGGTTGTTCGTCAGATAATGTCGCTTATCTTCTAAAGCCGTTAGATATAATTTTCCGTAACCTATCTTGAAAATTGTTTTTTTTAAACAAGGACTTCAGTGTTTTATATTATGTTTTTGCCAGCATTCGAATTCGCTTACATTTGTTGAACATGGACTGAAATTCAAGAAGCGTCCATCTAAAAAATTGGAAAATGTACGTGCTCCGCATAGACGTCCCGCAAGTAAAAATGCTACATTAAATACACGTATTTCGAGAGCTCTAAATAATATACTTGAGTTAGCTCATTTCCGATTGATGCTTGAATATTTTTCTTTAGACCTTTTTTTTCTTAATGCAAGGCCAGGTTTCTTTATTTAACTAAGCCCGGGTCATTTTCGAGTTTGTCCTAACCGTCTTCTTGATTTAAAACGAAGGCAAGTTTTTTGAAAATTACTCATTTTTGTAATTCGTGCTAGTCCGCTCCATAGAGGTTCTTGAAAGGTGAATTTAGATAAATTTCAAATAAGCTCTCTATTTAGGAGGGCAGGGTCTAGCTAGCCTTAAAAGAAGTAAATGTGAGAAGTTTTGATCAAATTGTACATACCAATTTGCTACGTCCATTGATACGTCTGTGTATCTAGATTACTCGAAATAATTCTAAGTCCACCGGTAAATTTCTTTCGATCCAGAGTAACTCTTTGGTAAATTATTTGGCAATCAATGATGAAGATTATGATTATTAATGTTTTATATTTCAAAAGGATTAAGCTTTGAATAATTACGAAAGTTTTCTTTTTTAATGTCAGGGGAGTGTGAATTCATGTTTTCTTTTCCAACTCAGTCTGGCAAACCGTTCAGTTTCTACTGCCAAACACAATTTGCTTCACAAAGGTGATGTTCGCAGAATAAGCAGATGTGAAGCCCAATCTGACATTAAATGTCGGTATTGTATATCAAACTATTGTATGATCGTGGTAAAAACATTTTGGACTTCGACTTCGTTTGATCGAGAAAAAAAAGAGATAAAAGAAGTTGGCCAATTTCCTTCAACCTTGCCATTAGAAATAAAGAAAAGGCTTGGGAGGAAATAGTCTCCAGTTTTGATTCACACATTCCACACCACTTGCATTTGCCAACATTTGTTCTTTTTCTCCCATGGCCAGGCCTTCCTGTATATTGTTCCATCAGGCACTTGTACGCCCTGGACGAACTCAAAATTGTCTTGCGCAGTGTAGAGAACGAAACCGTTTTAGACGACTTCGTTTCGAACCAAACGATTCCACAATCTGTATAAGATTAATTATTGAAAGCTAATTACTTCTAACATGGCTAAATCGAAATATTCAGTCATTTCAATGCATGCAATAACAGTGCAAATTACCGCTAGCAAAACTGAAAACAGAAAGTTGTTCTCTGCAATTTGATTTGGAAAGTCCCCTTAAGCCTGAACTCGAGTTTATGACGTTATTGAATTCGAAAATATTACTAGGTTTCAATCGTCTGGGATGGGCCTATCTTGCACGCTCCGGTAGCCAAACAAAACTCACTGGGATTCGTTTCATCTACTCGCCCGCAATAACTAATCTTTTTACATAAATGGGTTAACCTAACAATGAAACAGCTTATGGGGTCACTGAATCTTGATTTGCCGAACAAGTACTAGCGTAGAATTGCCACTATAACGGGGACCTGCTTTGTGAAGCGACTGTGGCGCCCTTTTGACCTGACGTACAACAAGAACTGGTAGCAGTTATTTACTACTTCAAATTGGCAAAGCAATTTCTTAATTTAGGCTTTATAAAAAGGGATCTAAATCTTCCATTTTATTCTTTTCAGTGCGCGTATACTGGAACATGTGAATGACTCAGAAAGGTAAGAAAAACTTACTAGCCGAAAAAAGTAATTTCATTAGCTTGTCGACAAGGTTTCATGAGTAATATATCACTTTTAATTTCACTTGAATGACTTGAATGCTTTCATTTATGATAAATGCTTCACAAGACTTCGCTTTATATGAGATTTCTTTTTTTCATTTCTTCGTGGCTTTTTCCAAAAACAAAAAATCACCAGAGCACGAAAATATGAGCGTCAGTTCGTCCAGTACCTAAGCCACTTAAATTATGTCGCATAAACAGGTAAAAGTACTAAGTAATTGCCTACTTTTCAACCTGATTTCAACAAATAGATTTAATTGCGAATGTTTTTGTCGTCATTCAAGTTAGTTTTATCATTGATTCAAAGGGCGGTCCCAAATTCAAACACGGCAAATAAGTAGGGTAAATTGGATTTCCTCGCTGAGGAGAAAGCGAAAACAATCACCAGCACCTTAAAAAACGCTGTATAAAACTAAACTCCAAACATGAGAGCGCTGCAAAGCCAGGTGATTTCAGTTTTGGAGGAAACGCATTCGCTAAAACGTACGTTTAGCTTTTCATAGAAGAGAGTTTTGTACCTTTTTTGTGTTCGTTTCTCTCAGTCTCTTCAATTTTGGATTATTACTAAATAAATCAATCGGACATAAACTTCCGGTTTGTTCACACGACCTTTTTTATGTCTTATAGATGGTCTCTTGATAGAAAGCTAGGTTATGTAAGCATTTACTGTATTTAAATTTAAAAAATTGTTTAAAAGCTAAATTTGGTTTACTTTCTTTACAACTAGATAAGCAATGTCTTTCAACTTTTGTCAGAGCGCAATTATGCGCTTCCTGGTAGTAACAACGTATATTTCAGTAATTTTGGCTTGGGATAAAAAGGTAAGATTAAACGATGATAATTATCACTTGCTTTAGAAGAGGGCTTTTTTACGGCAGGTCCGCGCATTGGGCTGTTCATGTTTGTATATATCCTTCTTGTAATAAACCTAAAAATGCAGAATCCATATCCAGTGAGTGCACCGAGTGTAATTGTGATTTCCCACGTTAGTCTCAACTCCGTAAAGAATTGACATTTTATTGAATGAGGCTACTGAGAATGATAGGTTAGATCAGCATAATTCTTCAAATTTTACGAAAGCCGAATTTAATTATTGTTAAATATAATTCATTCAAAATGTTTCTAAGGTCTTATCAAGCTTACCTCCTCGTAAATTTTCTTTAAAAAAAATTGGCCTTATTCTCGGCACGGATTCAGTATATAAACAGATGTTATTTTCTTGTCGATACTACTTGACGAGTTGATAACATATTTTGAGCAATACGTTTTGCATATTTTAATTTTTGCATTTCTTCCGTTCATTTTAGTCAGAAAGTTGAATTCTTTCGTCTTCAGATAGCCGTGAACGCCATTTGTTTTAGTTCTGTAATGTCCAGGCAGCCTCGTTTCCAGGACAATATACCATCGATCAACCTCGTTCGCAATCAAATATACCATAGAATCGAACGTATATTGCTCACATCTTCCAAATATGGTAAGCACCAGTTCGTTATGAAGAATTAGTAAGGGAATTGGAGCCAATCGGAAACGACAAATTACTGATTAGTAAGTAACTGGAGTTGTAACAAGAAGACCCTGATGCTGAGATAAGATATTTGCTTTAATTTACCGCCTAATTTTATCGTTTTCTGTATGTATCCGCCTTACAACATAACACTATGGTTGCCGTTGGGTGGTTAATCAGTCTAACATGATGTACGAATTATTGAATGTCGCCAAAAGGCCAGCGACCTTCTGTACCTTGTCTTTTCCTTTATTTACTTATTTATTTATTTATTTATTTATTATTATTATTATTATTATTATTATAATTATTTGAAAAATGGTTTTAGCTCGTAAACCGAAAAATTATTTTACTAAAGATTTCTTCTGCGCTTATTATCAGAATGATGAGTCTATCGCGAAGAGAGATACTACTCTGAACAATGTCAAGGCTATGTACAACCGATTTGTAAGCACGTCCATAGGAAAGGTCAGTGCAGCTCTATTATCAAGTCTTGAAATTTATAAGTTTTAGTAATCTCTTGGTGTGTAAGAATCTTTGTAATAATAATATTTAAAAATTTATATTGCGCAGTTTACATGACGTGGTGAACAACTGCGCATTACACGGATAAAAGAATAAAATAACTAAGAAAAAAAGAAAACTTACATCAAGTTTTAAAGTTTAAAAGTCTAATAGTTAAAAAGGCTAAAGGTATAAAGTTAAAAATAGATATTATAAATAATAAATAAATAAATAAATAAATAATGTCACAATGCAATTATCTTACCAAGAAAAAGCCTCGCCAAAAGAATAAGTCTATAAACGTTTTTTAAAGTGGTCAACAGCCATTCTAATTTTAAAAGGCAGACTGTTCCAAGGTTTAGGTGCCGAGGCAACAAAATTACGGTCGCCCAAGGTAGTTGAAGTTTTAAAATTTGGTTGTGACAGCAGTATTCCGCTTTCAGACCGGAAACCATATCTAGTTTAACAAGATCATTAATATAAGAAGGGGCTAAACCATGAATTGCTTTGAAAGTTAAAAGTAAAATCTTCAAATTAGTGCGAAATAAAACAGGTAACCAGTGTAATTGAAGACAAGTTTTGAACTCTCTGTAACTTGGCAAGTTGATACTTAATTAGGCAGACCATATAATAGACTATTACAGTAGTCTATTCGGCTACCAACGAAAGAGTGAAAAAGAGTTCTGGAGGTATCCATTGATAGGTATTTCCCGATGCGAAAGTAACTTGGTCACCGAACCACGTACCCAAATTCCGCACGATATTCACTTTGGCGACATCACAATCCGCTACCCTGATGGAGTTAACAGCAGTCTTTTTTATTGATTTCGTGATGCTATTGCAATAAATTCGGTTTCATTGAGCATAAGTTTATCGGATCAAAGCCAGTGCTTGACATCCCTTCTACAGGTTCTTTAATCTGACTGCCTCATCTTGACTGGAAGTGCAGTCTTGAGAAATAATTTATCGCTCCTGAAGATAGTTACTCTAATAAAACACGGAGCTAAAGCCGGCACGCCATCTTTCAACAGTCTACTTAAAAAATTAGAAGTAACGCATTCGGATTTAATGGATTCTTTATCATAAAACAAACAAAGAAGCCTTGACTGTGCTCTGTTCTGTTGTAAAGCACTTAGGAAGCGACTGGAACACTCAAGAAATAGGGACAAACACTCGGCTACGACTCGTGCTTCCGCCAACACTTCTTTGTACTCTTACCACTTCCTAAGCATGCTTTACAACAGAACAGCGCAAAGCCAACTTGTTTTTCTTTTTGCTAACTATCAAACAACCAGGCAAGATATGTGAAAGGAGCAAAAAACGCGTGTTCATTATTGGACTTGCCTCCATCCGTTGCCAAGACACCAGGGATGCTTAAGGTTGCTGCCTCCAAAGATGATTTCCAGTCGTCACTGGGTTGTGGAGTTTGCTTAATGATAAATGGCAGTGGCACACCGGCTGCCGCTGACCTGGCTGGTGCCCCACCTGTCAAAGGAACTTTGAACGCTATTGTGGTCGACCAGGACGACACTATAAGCCAAGGTATACTATCGCCTATTACTTGTTTTTGAAGGGACTTTTACAACTATTTTAATTCTACAATCCTATTTGGGTAGATAAAGTAATGATGCAACGAGGAATAAATTTTCTGCGCAAAATATATTTATCGGGCGTTAATTTCCACTGCGTGTAGTGTTGGTCTGCTGGTCTGCCATTAGTGGGTGCTTGTGATTGGTGCAACATGAGCCTCACTCGTGTTAGTGGTTCTAGATCCAAAGTATTGTGGGGTGGTTTTTGGAAAAAAATTGTTTCTTCAGCGGACCACTGACCATTTTCGAACACAATACATCGCTTTGAGAAGAGCTAAAAAAAATACTCGAAAAATTGGAAAGCTTATGCAAATTTGTTGACCATCGCAATATATAAAAAAAGGAGAAATATTGCCTCATGCCAACACATATAAACTAAAAGTTAAAAAAGAAATATGACCGACTTTCACAATTTACACGCATTCCAATTCTTGATAGCATCCTAACTGATAATATACGAAAATTAAATGAGACGTTTACTATGATGTCGACACGATTAAAGATTAAATTTCCATGGCCACAAAAACCATCAGGGACTCGAGCTTTTTTTTCACGTCTAGGCTTGTCAAATCGGTGAATATCTCATTTAACCGAGCTCTAAAATTCACCATCCTTCATTATGTATCGTTTCCCTCACATTCGTACCCTGAGGAGACAGCTGATATATTGCGACTCCACCACTGGGTTCCCCACGAAGGAAATGATATCTGAGAGACGAGCACAGAATTTCCATATTGATGACGTGTCACCACCCTGATGTGATTTTACTGAAACAAAGTTTTAGTCGATGAGGAGCACTACCCATATTAGTGATACGCCATCAGTAGGGAATTTCTGCGCCCTCCTAAGACGTCATTTCACTGGAAAGCCAGTGATGAAGTCACGAGAAAATATTGGCTGAGTTCTGTCATGTTTGACACCTGCAGGAGACTTGGCCCTTCTCCCTCCACAGAGTGGAAGCGGATTGTGGCTTATCGCTTTCAAAGCTGTTGACTGCCCTACAGGAAAAGGTCCTACAGGATTCATCCAGTTTCGTTTTACTGGCAGCAATGAAATGTACTTCAAACTGCAAGCATCGAACGCAAAGTAGGTTGATTGGCTTTGTTCATCTTGTATTTCATGGTCATTGTGTGCCATCTATGGTAAAAATTTGAGCAATACTGCTGGGGGTCGATCTTATAAAACTTTTACAAGTGTGATTTACAAGCGGAGCTATTTTTATTAAGCTTTAAAAACCATACTTACACTTAAATTACACTTGCAAAGTTTTTGTTAAATTTAGCCTTGATCTTTGATAACATTCCGTGCTTGTGGATCCGCCATGCGAGACAATGAGGAGTACCTTAAGTAGCACCGTTATCGATAGTGATGGCGTATTCCAATCCACCTTACCGGTACTCATTGTTGGATTTTTCTGTTCCACGCTCACAAAAGAAGCAATGGATTTTCACTTTTGAGCAAATATATCTGATAAACAGTCAAGGATGAAAATCCAAACTGCTTTGGCGATCTTTATTTCATCTCCCTACTCATGGTGGGATTTTCTGGTTCTCCATTTCATACAAAGGACGGAATATAGGTAGTTAAAAAAAACAACAAACGTAGGTTACTTTTTAAGAATTAAAAAAGTATCAAGTTAATACTAATATTAATGGAGAGCTTACTTCCAAAGGTTTCTTGGAAAAATGAAAACGTGGTATTTCGAGTGTACATGTATAACAATCGTAATCCATTTTGTTATTTGTGGTCAATTACTGTGTTTTTAGAGTTCCTGTTGCAGGTATCGAGGCCTTTGAAAGAGTGAAAGGAAACTGGATTTGTTTGAAAAAAACTTCCGACAACTTTTTCTCAAATGAAGGAGAAGGAGCTATTTCCTTCCCGCTCAAGATTCGTCTTACAAGTATCATGAATGAGCAACTACAAGCAACTATCGACGCTTTGAAAAATGATGTCGCTATCAAATCGGACCTACAATTCTCGGACACCGTGGGTTTGAGAGGTGAGAAGCAGAAATGACGGTAAAAGCACTTAGTTTGTCTTAGGCTCAATCACACATCGTTTTGTTTAATTTCATTGCCACAATAGAGGTAAATCATTCCTTACATGCATTTGATCAAATATGCCAATAAGTTAACGGTATAAACCATCAATTTTACGACTTTACAATATTATAATTGTGAATGATTTGAACACCGAAATCATTTAATAAGTAAGCGTTTCCTTTCCTCTCATGAATTATGACCGAATTGTTTTTTTTTATTATTATTTTTTTGCTTAAAACTGTTTCATGAAAAAATGAAAAAGGAAATTTTCCGCTTTCTGGGATGCGATAGCATTTGTTCTTATGCCAGCTAATGGATTGCGCTTTTTTACCACGCAGGTGATTAGTTCATCACAATTCCATTAATTCTACAAATAAGTTTCAAGTCTGGCTGTACACCATTTTCGGTGTCTTAAAAAAAGATCATTTTGGTTGGTTAATATCAGTCAACGTGAGAAAAAAGTATTTAATGCTGATATACATTTTTCCACAGGAGGATCTCCAGAGAAAATAAAGTGTTATGGTCAAGGCAACAGACCATCTTCTGATAAAGGTGCGACATGACTTTCATACTATAACGGAAAGCTTTTGCACCGGCACGAGAATGAAAATACGGGATAAGCCTTTTGTTCACACATAAAAACGCTGATCTCGGCAAAACTTAGATAACGGAGAGAAGCTGCGCGGCGCCGATCTCTAAAAAGGACAGTCACGTATCGGATTTGTATAGGTAATAGCATGATTTGTAGTGATATTTGGCATAAATACCACGAGTAATATTTCAAAATTGTTATACGTAATTTCACGAGCCGTTAGGCGAGTGAAATTTGAGACAATTTTGAAATATCACTAGTGGTATTTATGCCAAATATCACGTACAAATCATGCTATTAATTGTTTATACTACTACCCTTAGAAGGTTTGTAATTTTCACATGTACGTATTTCAAATTAAGCTGAAATACCACTGCTCTAAGCCAATCAAATTGCAGAAATTTCTCGTGTAGTAGTATAAAGGTGTTTATCCTATATCGCTGATAGCTTTTCTTGTCGGCACGAAAAGCAAGCAAGTATAGTATAAAATAGCCTTAGTTAGTAGCTTATCATTCAAGGAATGTTTATGTTTCTGTCCATTCAGACCTTTCTAATCTGAACTGATTTTATTTACCGAAGTTTGCTGTTCGATGAATTAAAAAAAAACGAAAATTTTCTACGAGACATATTTGAACAATGTTTTTATTACAGTGTTCTGGCCAAACTAAGGCAATTTGGATGTTCGGAGTAGTAGTTGTACCTATTGTAAACGGTTGCTGCCATTTTTAAGACACTTAGACAATGTTTGACCTGTTATGAAAGTGTTTCTATGAAAAAGAAAGAAAATCACAACCCAGGGTCGAACCTGGAGCTCGAACCCGGACCTTTCGTATCCTACCCTCTCTCACTTGCCACTAAACAACCACACAAACCCGCCAAAATTCCGAAGAAATTAAGTACATGCACTACCAAACTCTCTTTCTTAACTGTTTCATCAGTAGAAGGTGACCCTAGCCCTTTCCATAATTTTTAACGTAAATTCGACTTGGGCTTCAACTTCGTTCTTTCTAAGACTATCAAAAAACGTATTATTTTCCTTATTGTAACTTAATCCCAGGGAATATATTACAACAAGAGACTATAAAGTGGACAGAGAGGGCATCCCCCATATACACCCTATTCCATAGGTAATTCGTCTCGAGTTATTTTTAGAATCGGGATAAAGTTACCTCGCGCGAGGCGTGGATGTTTCGTGGAGGTTTCTCATGACCAAACGCCGTGCAAAACATGTCGGGCGAGAGGCAATGAAAGCGTAAAAGATTCCTGCATTCCTGAATATTGAAGCGAAATGAGTCGGCGCTCACCTGGGAAAAAGGAATCGCTGGACTCTTTGACAACCCGTGAAATCAGTTTAACTCGAAGTTGTCGTAACCTCAGTGCTTTAATAAAATGAGAAATTTCGCCGGTCTATTGAAACCGGTCGTTTGTACAATTTAGGGAGTTTAAGATCCAACGACGCGGACGACAACTAGAACGTCAAAAAAACAATAGGTTTAATTAGCAAAACAACAACTTCGCACGTGCAACACACTTTTTTGTTCCTTTCTTTCCCGTTTTTGCACGACTACGACGTGAAAATGCCTAATTTCGCGTTTTATGGAGGACTTAAAAAAGCAACGACGAAATTTTATTTCTCTTTCTGAGCTTGAATATGGTCCCTTGAAATTCAGCTTTAGGAGGGTTCGCCTACAGTTGACAAAGTAAGTGGGTAGGAATAATCGCTATAAAGACTGAAAAAAATAAACATCAAACCAGAAATTGCTCTCTTCAAACTGTAAATTATAAATGATTCTGAGAGAATATTCAGTGTGTTAAGGATTTCCCTGCTCTACTGTTAGCTCTACACAAGAGAGGAAGGGCGATTCTTTTTTAATTTCGGTTTCGCTGACACAGCTTTCGCAGAAATCTCGCTGTAGTCGTTTTCGTCGCCAAAAGGAATAGCAAAATCGCTCTCCGCGTCTTCCCCTATTTTGTCCTGCGTCATTTCGTGAAGGACGCGTGGCTCTCAGCGTGGGTCATCCACGCGGAACACATTCGCGCTATGTGATTGGCTGTTGTCTAATCCCCCTTGAGATCTCTGGTGTTGAAAATAACTCGAGACGAATTACCTATGGAATAGGGTGTATATGGGGGATCCCCTCTCTGCCCCCTTTATAGTCTCTTGATTACAACCATCATGACTAAAGGCTTGGTTACCAAAGGTGGTATCGACTGTTAAAAATGGCAACGGCCGTTTACGGAAAGGAAATAGGCCTCGGAGTATATATTGCGACCCCCGCTGTACTTTAAGGAACAAGCAAATTTACTGAAGGAGGAGCTTTCAAGAGCAGAACGCGAGTTTTTGTTACGCTTTATTTTCCCATAAAATAAGCGTTAACGAAACACTTTGCCTCGTTTTGCCTCTTATTTTTAGTATATACATTAATATGTTACTGATTTATATTTCGTCAAATCTAGCGACAATCTATAGCGATCTATCACCGCGGAAACGTTCTTTAATCTTGATTCAGCGGCTGAACTCACCTAGTTTCTTACTAACTGTAAACGACGCATAATGGTTCAGGAGCAATAAATCACCGCATAACATGTTACAAGAGAATCGTAACAGTGTTGCGAATAGCCTCTCGCCATCTTACATGCGTCTATTTTTTTTTTTTTTTTTTTTTTTTTTTTTACTTCCATAATTGAAATAGTAGGCAACTGATTATTGTAAGCAGATAGTTTTGGTTTTTTTAACAGGTCATGTGCCATTTTGCGTTTCCAAGGAAGATGGAATTTATGCGGACCCAATTGACCAGGCGGCGTTTTACATGTGCGAAAGCAAAAAGACAACCAAAAAGTTGTGTCCATGGGGTCTGTTGTTTAACCCGATGATCTCGGTTTGTGATTACCCTGAAAATATGAAATTTGTTTGGTTTGATCCTGAGGCGGGTACTGGTAGAAAAAGTAAGTCCAAAAAGATTACTAGGGGCAAGTCTTTAGGTAACGCTGGCAAGTCTGTTGGGGGACTGGAAGAGAATGAGAAGCATAAAGATAGAGCTTCTGCTCTAAACAAACAGAAACCCCATAAAGTATTCTCTATCAACATTTTCAAAGGCGATCATGCAGCACCAAAAATTGGCACAGAAAATGAAACAGTGGATCAGGATAAAGAACAAAGTAACGCTAAAAAACCACATCCTTCAGCCGCAAAAGAACTATTTCAGTTTCATACGCAGAACGCAGCAAATCATTCTATGCTTCAAAATAAGTCAAACAGTATTCCGGAGAACATGAACCAAACCTTAAAGGATATTTTGCAATTTTCTGACGAAAAGCTACCAAAGGAAACTACATCAAATTCTCTTCCCCAAAGACTTTTGAGTTCCGGTAAAAGCTCAAGTTTCTCCCCTCGCAAGATGTTCGCGATAAATCTTTTCGGGTTGAAATCAAAAGATATGCTTAGTAGTGACACGCAAGTTACAAACGAAAGCGCAGGACTTATGGAGCAACCAAGTGAATTTTCAAGACAGTTTGCAGACGAACAAGTTTTCTCTCACAAAGTCCCCGAGTCGCCTCTCTACACTCAAAATAATGATACAAATGTTTCAAATATTTCTGAGATCAAATCCGAAAAAGATCATCATCATTATCAGCTTACTAAACAGCTTGAGGATCTTGGGAACAAGCGACCTGAAAATAAGTTGCCTGCAGCAGCTGACGCTATGCCTTCCCCCCTGCATTTAAAACTCAAGGTTCAAATGGATCACAGCGGACCAGAACCCGCCCTAAACTGTACTCTATCACAGTGCTCTGAAATGCAAAATGACTTATCAACGCCTTCGAAATCCATTGCAGACTCTATTGACAATTATGGCTCACAGGGAAATAAGACCGATGGCGAATTTCACATCGTCTTAAACGCAGCAGGATCAGATACATTAAACGGTTCTATAACTCCGGGCGTGAACATCAAAGTTGCGGATTTGCAACAAGTACTTCCCTTGATGACGCAGGGAGACCACTATCTAGAAGACAACTCTCAACCTCAAATATTGAACAAAACACTAACGAAGTTTACGCACGACTTCAGGGATAACACAACATCAAAAATAACAGCTGCAAGCCAAGACAAAAATGATTTAATAGTAGGAAACAGTGAAGTAGAACAAGCAATGATTCAGGGGAAAAATTATACTACCAGCAACAAAATACTTCCACAAAATTCTTCGACTTCTGAGCATTTTAATCAAGGCAATGATTTTCCAGTGTCACGGATCCCTTTGGGCCGAAAGTATGAAGGTAATATGTTGCAAAACACGCAACCCATTCCGGAGAAGGAAAGTGTTGCCGCTCTAGATCGACTCCCTATCAATGAAGTTAACCAAGGGGAAAATAATGAGACTTTTGATTATAGACTTAAAAATACCTCACGCCAAGATTCCTCGTCCAACAACAATGAACCTCAGAGATACGCACAGCAAAACAACCAAAGCTTTTTACAAGCTCATAGGACACCTCCAGTAAATCAACCACAGCTGAAAATTATACTGAAACATCCTGGAAAACTCGGTTTGTTGTTTAAAACTGATAGCGCTCAATTAAAAAAGAGGTCTAGTGCAAGGAGCCATACTATGCAAATTCTTAAAAGCCTGATGAAGAAAACTCTCAATTTGGAAGAAAGAAAAGCGCATGAAGGTTTAAAGTTGTCAAATGCGGTTAAAAAATCAACGAGCGGTAAAGCATCTCAATCAGT
>NC_133207.1:33405878-33448762 GCF_958299795.1 Porites lutea | reverse complement strand
TCATGGTAACCTCGGTTATCGCCACTTAGTTGACCACAAGGTCAACATTGCAGGTCTTTTAGGGATTTTATAGGGATTATATATTAACTTATTACACTTTCAGGTCCTTCTACAAGTGCAGAGGTTGACAGCAACAAGAACAAAACTTCCACTCTGAAGCCTTCCAAGATGGAAACGTCTCCGGGATTGGACGGATCCCGAGTATTTATGAACAATAAAGACGCCTTGACTGTTACTGTTGATCACCCTAAAGAATGGGAACTCATTCCATACAAAGGAGGGAAAGTGAAGTCTACAGCTGATCCGAGTAAGGACGTAATTACTGAAGAGTATTTAATTTAATTTGTCATTGCTTATTTAAGGTGTTTCGATACAGTTTTTTGTTTATTGTTGTCTTAGTGGTATCGATTTTACTTTAAACTACATTTTGACAAACTTTAACTCATAGTCAATCACTGGTGAAAAGTTTGTAGCGATCGAACAAGGACAAAAGCGCTTTTAAAACGATTGAAAAACATCGGTATGGTCTCCGAAAAATTGTATCTAAACTTTTACATCTTAATTCATAATGAAGGTAGGGCGTTTACTTCTTGAGGGTTCTAAAGGAAAGGGAGGAGGTACATGCAAATATTGTTTTCCTTGCATCACATTACAATTTTTAAGACCCCAAAGTCAATTTTTCTCAAATCCCGTAGATGCAGAAATATCCCAATCCAAAAATATGTACATTCCTGTTGCCTCAACTTTACGGGCTCACTCAGTAAAAACGGTATGGTTGCCTAATTGTGTCAGGCATGATTCTTTTAGAGTTGTGCAATTTGATTAATAGTAATTATACTTATAAAAATAATAAAGCTGATGTATTCATATTACATTAAAGCTATTCTTGAAATTTTAATGTAATTCTAATTTGTCATTACTGTATAACACAGTCAATATTAAACTAATAAAACTAGTTTTAGCCTGCTGTTAGTTAGTTTGATCAGCTTTTACTAGTTTGAATTAGACTGAGCATTTGGCCGGCCTGAAGATCAGGTTTAAATTTCTCTTCAGCCAATGAAAAGGAACGAAACGAGCCAATGAAATTGCGCATACTAATTCACTTATTTTTTTATATCTCTTTAAGGATTGATTTATTTCTGCATTGGAAAGACAAGTGGCTTTTACGCGAATCCCTTTGAGAGAAAGAGCTTTTTGATTTGCTCCAATGGACAAGCAAAAGAAATGGAGTGTCCCGATACGATGCAATTTAACGTTAAAGAAAAAATTTGCGATATACCGGATAAAACGCCTGAAGATAAAAAAATGGTAGGATAGAGAAAACAAGAACATCTGATTGTGACTTTTAGATCTTGAAAAAGAAAAGAACACGACAGATTTCACGTAGGAGACAATTGTGATTGAAAAAAAACAAAACAAAACAAAACACCTCATTAATCTTAATCTGCTGATGTTTAAAAGCTGTATATATATATATATATATAAAAATAAAAAAAAGAAATTGTACTGCCGAATGCTTTAAAATTTCAGATAATGCAGTGCCGCAAGATCTACCAAAATCTGAGGCAGTGTGACTTATTTTCAGAGCACGTTCATTACGTAAACTAGTCATATAGTGTTCATATGTCGGTGAGTAATGGAATAAGTTTAAATGAGCTACTTGTAAAATATTATTCAGTTTATCGTCAACGAAATAATTAGTACTGAAACACGTCCTTTCTAGAGAAAAGGTCAGCAAAGTAGAGCATAAATCGAAAAATTGTTATGACGGGCATTTGTAATTTTAAAGTTATTTAGATATGCGTAATCAGTCACTGACGGCAAATCACTTTAATAAAATAAATGATTATAAAATATGTCTTTTGAAAAAAAAGGGAAAAGAGTCATGTAACCTCCAAAACACTCCAAAAAAAATACAATATAATGTTCTTGATTAGCTCTTTATAAGTGCCACTATTTTAACCATCTTCGATAATCTAGTAAAACGAACTGTAAGAGAGTATAATAGGTACTAAAAGTAACATAAGACTCAGCGAATTCAGGTACTGGGATCATCAGAAATTTCGGGTGACGACATCCGGCCAGGTTACTTGCGTGAAAGGTTAGGTTGCCTGTGCAGACAAAACTGTGACAATTCTAAATAAAGGATGATTTAATTATCTTTATGGACTAAAGTGCTCTTAAAATGGCGTTTATATTAAACCACTTGACATATCAGTGACCTCTACAAAATACCCGCTCATTTTGCACTGTTGACCTGGTTTGGCCGAGTTAAAATTTTATTTCGTAGGTGTGTAGAGTGTTTTGTTTAGTTCATGTTAAGTGAAGTTTGCTCTCTTGAAATCAATGGAAACGGTGAGTTTTGAAATTTTCCGAGTAGAGTAGTTTTTAGACTAAACAGTCCTTTAAACGAAGATCTGTCTTTCCAGAGGTCCCCAGAAAATAACTGTAGAAAATTACCATGAACAAATTGGTCTGGGCTGGCTTACTAATTAGTTTAATTATCAGAATCACTAGATATGTACTTTTAAACTTGATTAAGTTAAACCAGCAGATTTGTGCGACTAATGTGTTTAAATCTTTCACATGTACTTAATGATGGTTGTTCTTTCTCTTTGCCGATAGTGTTTACAAACTTTTTAGAATCTCTTGACCACTGAGCTAACCAATTGACAACAGTTAAAGCATCAAAAATCACAGACAGCCTCAGGCATTTAAAAATCCTTTTTAATTACTGTGAAGTAGGTAAATTAACTGCTGAGGCTATAGGCAACCGCTTATAATTCAGAGAAATGAATCATTCGCGTTAATTATTAAAGCCCCTTATGACTCCCAACAAATGGGTTCTACTCGCCAAAATAACGCATTCATAAGTAAAAGAGGAATGGCCAGATAAAGCGATTAACAGATATAAAGAAACATGTATGCTTATACCAATTTGTTATTCTAATTTTCCAGCGGTAATATCTGTGCCCTTCTTTGAGAAGTGATGATTTCGCCTTCAAGAGATGCATTAGTAATACTTTTTATTTACCTGTGTGTGCAACTGACCAAGGTTTGTTCAAATAAGCTGCGATGATATGCTTTAGTGTATTCTTGACCTCTCTCCTGATTAAGTCAGGTAATGGAATAAAAAACGTTGATAACTTTTGCTTTTGTTTCTAAGGGAGTCACAGACTTTCAGAACTTACTGGCGATATGGCGCAAGTACAACGGCCAGTTACAGGACGCAAATGTAAGTACAAATGGAGCTGTGAAGAGAGTAAAGTTAATCAACTGATTAATCAAGGGATTATGGGTTGTATGTTGTTCACTTGCTGGGGCTACATTATTGGTGATAGAGTGATTACATGACTAAAATAAAGCGTTCATTGATCACGCGAGGATTTCGAGTGCCGTTTCTGTCTGATTTTTACGTCTTATCGGTGTTACCTCAACACCACCACTACCGACACAATCATCATTATCATCATCATCATCAGTGACATTATTATCATCATCTGCATCATCATCATCATCATCATCATCATCATCATCATCATCATTTTAAAAAATGCTCGTGAGGTCGTGTATTATACAGGATGAAAAACAATATCATCTCAGTTGAAATAAACATCTACGATAATTCTGTATACGAGATTCAATAGAAATAAAACGGATTTAACATCCATAAAAAAATGGAAGGCAAACAATATCGAATTCAAATGTCTTAGAACGGGGTATATTTTGCGTAATGTTCAGGTAGATGGAGTAGCTAGTGTGCAGTGTCTCAAAAGTACTGCCTTGACATTATGTGTGAGGAGTTTATCACTCAGGCGTGTGTAAGAGTGGAATCGCACTGTAGCAGATCTCACTTGTTTGGAAGTTGTGGATCTGTTTTACGTTATTGATGTTGGTACTTCGGTACCCTGTCTTGAGTACGAGCAGGAGTAGTCACTGTGGTCTTTTACAGAACCTTTAACTGCCTGATTCTTGCTTTTTTTTCTTGTGCAGAGCTCTTACTATGGCTATTATCAAGGTGGTGGAGCCTGCTCTTTCGACCCATTGACCACAGAATACAGTCACCTTGGATGGCTAAAGGTAGCGGCTGGAGATGGAGGGTTTCAAAAGTCCCTTGGCTGTGGTATGTGTGTAGAAATTAAAGGTCAAGGGATTCTAGCCGATCTTGCTCGCAGAGGAAAGATTTCCAAAACACCAATCATAGGGCCGATATATGCAGTTGTAATTGACCGCTGTGGTAATTGTAATCAAGGTATGCAACTGACATAGTTATCATTATTATTATTATTGGTCAGGAGAGTTTAACCATCACGTATACGGCAAACGGCAAACGTCAGATTTAAGTTGAAAATTTCTCAAAATTGAAAATGAGCAGATAAAACACAGCTCAAAACAATTCTTATGGATGAAAGATTGAGTGAAACTACTAATTTATGTGTTCAAATAACGAGCAGTAAACGACAAGTAAAGGGGAAACTTGGTCACGTGGTACAAATTCGCGTTTGCCATTAGACGTAAACGTGATGCTTAACCTCCCTATTGTCGCGCAAGACATTACGAACATTAGAGCATGCTTAAGAAATAACTAATTAAAAGAAATAAGCCTCTTTTGCTCCTTCCGCAGTCCTGTTAGAAAAGCTTCCGCGATTCCCAATATTTATGAACTCTAACAGATCCTTCTTTACAATCAAGCTATAATTATAAATGGGTAGTTTAACGAAAGAGAGGGAGGAAGAGTTGAATGGTATGGCGAAGGAAATATCCCTGAGCTCTCGTAAACGCCTTGCGTCGACAGCAGGTCGCTTGCGGGCTTATGACATATCATTTTGTGGAATAAAAGGATATTTTTGTTATTTTTATTTCTGCCAAGATAATGCTTGAAAGATGCAGGATAAATTTAACTCAAACAAAACACTGACAACTAATGTAAAGTTTCTCATTTAGGAACATGACAATTTGTAATTTGAGCTGTAAAACATTTTTTGAACCTCGTCGAAACTTCCCCCAGTGACCAAGAGCACGACTATTAGTGAGCAATACTCGAAATAATCTCCTCCCTTGAATAATCGCCACCTTTTGGTGCGAGAAAGAAATAATCGCCCCCGGCTATTATTCGAGGAAATACGGTACTCTAACAAATGGGCTGTCTGGTTGCTTATTAACATCATATCCATCAAGCCCGTTCGTGGAGGGTTAAAAAAGTTTACTTCTTTCTCTAGTTCTCTGTATTCCTGTAATCCCAATGTTGCTTATACAGGGTTCGATTTATACGCGCCTGGTGCTGATGTCTGGAAGACACAGTTCAGGGCAATTGACTGTCCCAGAGCACCTGGAATCAATGGTAACATCAAGTTTAGATTCGTAGAAAGTAACCCATGGGCTCTGAAACTACAAACAAGAAATTCCCGGTAGGTACTATGTAACCTTCGTCATGATATTAAACTATTTGTAGGATCTACCTGATATATGATCTCCGACAAAACCAACACTGACTATCAGTTACATCAAGGTCATTCTGGACTTGAGTTCAGATCGCAATGTATAACTCGTTATTGGCTTATTCTGTCTTGAATTTCCTTCTTCCTATCGGGATTAGTTATTAGTTATTTCCAAGTCAAACAAGTGACCAAATCTAATGTAAAACGAGTCAGGTATATAAAAAAAAAAGTCGCTTCGCTCACAATATTACTGTTTTTTCGTTTCAATCTAATCCAATCCTAGAGTGGTAACGGTTGGCCTCGAGATACTTCAAAATGGTAGGTGGATTTGTTTACAAAGAACAGACGACAACTACTTTCTAATGGGATCACCGAACAGAGTCCAGTTCCCACTACGAGTTCGTCTGACAAGTGTTAGTGGTGAACAGGTGGAGTCAACAATTACAGAGCTCAAAAATGACAAAGACATTACGTCATCTATACAGTTCTCTGGTTTTATGAAGGGTAAGCCTTGTCATATTTGTTTTAGCTGCGAAGAATAAGTATATAGTTATTTGTTGAAGTAGCGGAAATTAATGGTATAAGTTTTCTGAATTCAAAAGGTTCCAAAAGAATTTCCTGCTCAGGGCTACTACCAGCAAGTTGAAGTGCAGTTTTAGTCGCAATTTTACACTATATAAAGTTTTTCCTCTATTGAATGGCATTACCCCCTATGTGGACAACGTAAACAAGATATTACACAATTATTATTATTATTATTATTATTATTATTATTATTATTATTTATACGTTAAGAATTTTAAAACTGTCCACAAAGAACATGGCATCCGCTTATCATAGCAGTTGACATCTTTATATCTTCACTGACAGGAAGTGATCCGCGCACCATCAGGTGCCATGGCCAAGGACAAGTATTCGATTCTCAAAATATCCAGCAAACAAGTATGTCAGTCACTAGCTATAGGAAATAATATTTCTCCCTTAAATGGTCCAGAGAAGGTGAATAACGTAAGCGCGCGTGAAAATTGCCACTGACTCGCGAGGAAGGTGATAGCTTAGTCACTTCCCATACGGGTGGCGATTTTTAGGAGCGCGCCTGCGTAATTCGTTTGACTCAGGGCGTTTTGGAGTGACACGCGTCAACCGGAAGGGAAGCCCTATTTCTTTTAATATGACTTAGTACTACCAGATTTGAATTGCTAAGTGTCCTTACTCTTATAGAGACGATTTGTCGTAAAATGTGGGTCAGACCACTTCTCAAGAATGCAAAAAGACCAATTCCGGTTGATGTGCTTCGCTCAAAAACGTCTTTGCTTGAGCTCACTAATATCCTTGAGCATGAAAAACTACCCGTAGTCTACTTACTCCTGGTAACTGTCTCTACAGGCTTTGGCAATGGGTAGAGAGAGCACTGCGCATGCGACTGACTGATGGATCTTTTTCGTACCCATCCTCATAGCCATCCTAATTGCGCAGTTCTGTGACTAGTAAAGCTGAAATTAGAAAGAACGCATGAGCAGTAATTTTGTTTACACCAATACCTTTTTAGTGTTACTACTAAGTTTTGCGCGCTTTCCGGACTCATCTCATTCTAGTGGAAGAATCATTCTGCAAGGGTAAAAAAGATGGAACTTACAGCGATCCTGACCAATGTACTACGTATTATCAATGCACAAGTGGCTATGCAGTGAGGAGACATTGTCCAACAGGACAAGTGTTTAATGATATTCTTAAGGCCTGTGACAGTCCAGCGGATTTTCCATGTCATCAAAGAACGGTTGTGAATACTCCCAGTCCCACCTTAGCGACAGAAAAAGATAAGGGAGGTTCTTCTCAGAAAAGTGAGTTGATCAGTATTTTATTTGCCTTACTCTTGTTTAATTTTTTTTACGTATGACACCAAAATTTGTTGTTGTTCCTCTGATATCACTTTACTCAACGGTTTAATCAACGAGTTTTGTTGACTGAGTTCTCAACATTCAGTGCACTTCTGATATCTGTCTTCACCCTTGACTACGGAAAGCCATGTGAGGCAAGAGAGAGCGCAGGGCATCGGCGGACGCAATGCACAGAAAGTCTTCGGTCCTTAGTGATACTATTATTCAATTCTAAATTGTTTTGTCTTTTTTGCACAGTCTATATATATCTGCAATCTCAATACTGCTGTTACTTGGATAAATGTAGACATAGTTAAATGGCTTAGGCAAGCAAATACATAGTGATTATTTCATATTTACTTTGATTAGTTTTTCCAAATCATTGATAAAATCATCGATTAGGATGGAATAGGAACAAGAGACTAAAGTAATGAGTAAAATATAAGTCAAAGACGTGATTAAAACCAAACTCAAAAGAACAGACATATGAATAATTAAAATATAACATTTTTATTCCGTTCCTTTCAGATTTGTCCTCTATGCCTTACTATACATGGGCCGGTTCCTGAAAGGCCGATTAGCGTTAATCCAGGACTGAAATTTTGTTCCGTTTTTGTATTTTGCATTCCTATGCATTGCTAAGGGCAACATTTTGTGTTATCATTACTTTATCTCGTGGTAAAGGCTCAACTCAACAGTATTTTGTAACCTCGAGTTGCATGTTCTTAAACGAGAAAACCGTGCTTGAAGTTTGGCTTAATCCTGGGTTAGACTTAACCATCTTTTTGAGGAAACGGGCCATGGTGTCCAAGTTTACATAACACAAGAAGCAACTTAATTGGCGGGCAGGAATCTTTTGAGCCCTCACAAAGTACTATTTAAAACTTCAAACGGGAACACCAAAATGATATTGAGATGGTATTGCAAACGTTTTATTTTTTGTTGGCAGTGAATGATTCCTTTTGCGATGGCAAATTTGATGGTTTTTACCAGGATCCGAACGAATGCCAAGCGTTTTACCAATGCTTGAGAGGAAAGGCTTCCAAGCGGTACTGTCTTAAAGGAATGGTGTTTAATCCTACTCTGAAGACATGTGACACTCCAGATAACTTTCCCTGCCGTGTCATAGAAGGCTCTGAGCCTTCAGCGTTAGAAACTAAGAGGCCCGAGGTGATCCCCGATCCCCGTCAAGGAGAGCAAAGCACTCCGGGAAACGCAATTGGGAGCTCAACTTCAGGTATTGACAGGGCCTCGCCAGGAGCCCATAACCCCGGAGCGTGTAACTCCAAGACTAAGCCTATGCAACAGAATTTTTACATTTCAAGTTATTTTTAACATCACTTTTGAGCACCTTTCCCCGAGAAAATGGAAGCACCGTTCCGTATGCGACCATGCGTGCGCATCCATTGTGCGATAAATACAAAAAAAAGAAGTAACTGCAATCAAAACATAAAATACTTTTTTCTGGTCTTAGCTTTTTGGTGACTGATTTTTAAGACTTATTTGATATTCAAAATTCGAGGGAAAATCGATCTGAAAATAGACAGAACGCCCGTTGCATGGGTACAAGGGAGCCACTCGCAACCGGCCGCGAGTTATGGGCTCCTGGCCTTGTTCGCTTATCCCGCTTTTTCGTTGGCGTGGGGACCATTAATAAGCAGAGACTTCTTCTAGCACCTGAGGGGTAAATCGTATCAGTCCGAGTGAAGGTCAAGCCCCTTGATGATGTTGACGTTGAGTAATGACGTAGTTAGCAGCACGAATTTTGCTAATACATTAACCATATTACAACATTATTAAATTTTCGGCCCAGCCACGGGGCGAAGTGATCGGCAAATACAGAATGTACAGAATGTAGCGCCACGCGCGAGGAGCAAGACGCCTTTAAAAAAGTCATTATTATCCGAGAAAATAGACCTTTTCACGTTTTTTTTTTTTCAACTTTTAACGTGGAAAAATAAGGGAAAATCTGTTGACTTCGCTTAAAAAAAGTGCCTTCAAATTAGTAAAACTGCCAAGTTTGAAGGTGCTTTGTTGAAAACTAACCAAGATATAGCTCCTCAAAGCCGTGAAATTTCTACAAACGTTTCAAACAAATGTCTGAAATTTTTCGCAACTTTGCGAATTTATCTTAATTCGCTCATTTATAAGACGTATCACTTTCAAACTTGGCATGCTTGCTAATTTTAAGGCTGTGATTCCAGTGGTGCCGACGGACTTTCATGTCAAAAGTTGAAACAAAAAACCGTGGAGGGGTCTATTTGACATCAGCCAACTGCGAAGCCTGGTCCTAAAGCAAATAAAAGAAAGTTAAATTAAATATAACAATATGTCTATTGCTATTCGGAATCAACTATTGATACTAAGCATTTATTCAATTTGAATGTCGCTTATTAGATCCTGCAACTAGAACTGGAAGCAACTCAACGAAAAGCCCAAATCCCATAGAAAATAAAAGCGAGGAACCTCATGTGGGTAAGACAGATGAGAGTTTTCTCTGTACAAAATTAGCCATTTCTCCACCAGACATTTATCGTTTCAGATTCCCTTTCCCACCCCACCCCCCCCCCCCCCCCCCCTCCAAAAAAAGAGTATTCTAAATTTGCTTGTTCGCCCTGATTGACTGGTAGGTGTGGCTGTAAGGCATACCGGTAATTAGAGATATTTACGCTTGACTATGATATATGATTACTTATGATAATTAGTATTTCTATTCGCCAAAAACCTCAGGGAACCCACCTAAAGTTAAAATGAAAAGCTTCTCATAGAAATTCCAACTTAAACTCACTAAGAACTGAAAATGACCAGCGAGCACGTCCTCAGTTTCTAGCTGATGTCGTGTGCACGCACGGTTCAGTCAAAGGTATTTTCAAAACTGACAGGCTGAGTAATGCTGTGAAAGGTTTGAACCCAGGAGTCATTTCATAAGTAGATTGAGTAAGTAATATTAACGAGACTAATTTATTCTTCTATTGCAGTAGATAAAGCTTTCTGCTTGGACAGAGCTAATGGTAATTACCGTGATCCCTACGACTGCTCAAGCTTTTACACGTGCGCACATGGAGAAACAATGAAGCAAAGCTGTCCCAGAGCCTTGAAATACAACTACAACTCGGGTGAATGTGATTGGCCATCAAATGTGAAGTGCATCCGTCAGTCGCTTTTTAAAGCTTGGATTCGCAATGCTAAGACGGGTGCCCCGTCCAACGAAGATCTAGTCATCCATGGTTCTATCACCAGGGTAACTGCGGTTGCCAGGCAACACATCAACCATAAACCAGACGACGAAATAATAATAGTGAGTGAAAACGACAACAGAAAAAAGTGATTAGTAATGGACAAGCTCTTGCTAAAAAAGCTTCAAATAAATACAATAAGAGAAAGTTTGAAAGATGGCAAGGTTATTTCGGCTCTCATAAAAGATTGAATAAAATTTTCAAAAAAGTCATTTATACGTAAGATTCTAAAAAATGACCAGTGTAAGGAGTCTTCAACATTACCCTCAAGTATTATGGCTCTTCTTAACATTTGTAAATAAAGATATTCGCGTTTGCACAAAATCTGGTTGAAAGATTGCATTGCATTGATTGAAATTATTTCACGGAGATGAAGGCCTAACTCTAAATGATAAATGAGAAGTTAGTGACTAAATAAGGTCGAGAGGGCTTATCACGAAATCGAAACTGGGTTGCTGATTGGAAAGGTGTGTGTCGCAGCGCTTAGGCTTTTATAAAGCAGGTATTTTGAATTTAAAGGCACTTGTTGTACCTAAGACAACGCAAATGCGCGTGTGCACCTCCGTGTCCTTGCCTTTGCGTGATTCAGGCCGAAATATAAAGCTCTACTGATTTGTCGCTGATATGGAATCGTTCCAGATACTTCTTAGCCTGCAAGCAAGCTCTCCATTTGGGGGAATCGCGAGAAGTCACGCGGGTGCCGCACGCGAAAGGAGACGGAGTGCGAGAAGCTTTCCTTAAACTTTTTAATCCGGAGAAATGATGTAAAACAATAAAGAATACTAGAAAAGTGCGGTGGTACACTTTTATTTCACGTTTCTGTCTTTTGGTACCTATTTTATAGCTGAAAGAACAGTTGCCATTAAAAAATTCAGTAAGCGGATCATATCAGTTCCTCAAATCTTCGGGACAGTCCGGTTGTTGGGAAGGGTGCGCTACCTTGAAGGCCTCCAGTCCAGACAAAGACTCGTGAATTCGTGATATCACTGGAAATTGAGACATGTCAACTTTAAACCTGTAGAAAGAAAACATGTGTTAGCTCAGTTAGAATGAAAGATGGAAAGATAGAAGCAAACAAAGTCAAGAGCTTGTCGTTTGAGCCAGGCAGCCTTTGTTGCGATTCTCGATGAGATTTAAGCGCGTTAAGTGAGCCAAACAAATAGAGTTGAAATCACAGTTAATTTAGTGCGAATTTTACAAAGTTCCAATCGAATGAAACTCAAATAAAACTAAGTTAATACATGTAAATCTTCAGTGAAAGAAACTTAACCCACTCGCCCGTGGGGATTTTGCCGAAGATGCCTTTGGAGCTAGTCGATCGGTTTTCTAGTCACTGTCTGGCTATAAAGAGCTAAAGGTTGCACAGCCTGTCCAGGCTCCGATATAGTCGGGTCCGCTGTACTGAGAAAGCGCGAACATGAAAAAAGAAAAAAAAACGGGAGGGGAAAGGGCTTTTTTTCCTTTTTCTTTTTTCCTGTTCCGCCATCTTTTTGCGTACATTCCTCTTTCGAGTCTCCCCACTCTTTCGCATCTTCTCCACTATCTGAGAGCCTGGAACAGGCTATACACTTCGCGACCGTCTGATCACGATGCAACATATTAGCTTGCGAAGTTCGGCTATGCGCAAGAAGCAAAATTTCCTCCCTCGCTTTTCTCGCCTCATTTTTTTCCTTTACTGAGCATTTAGAAGGCTTCATTTTGGTTGGAAAAGTTCGTGGAAAAGCTTTTACGATTTTAGGATTAGATGAAAGGAAAGCTAGATGGGTAGTGAAACGAGATTTTCATGATAATTTTTGGGTCAATGTTACATGGTTATTTGCCTTTTACTCT
Organism: Porites lutea; assembly: GCF_958299795.1. Lineage (NCBI taxonomy): Eukaryota > Metazoa > Cnidaria > Anthozoa > Scleractinia > Poritidae > Porites > Porites lutea. Next base: position 33,436,381 of record NC_133207.1, on the reverse strand, counting down.
GGTGTCCTTTACTGAATCGTGCTCATTCTAGTATGGTTTGAAAGATCTCTTCTACCTGCACAAATTAGAGGACAGTGTTGTTCTCGATCGTTAAAACTGATGACGTCACAAGCGGTAGAACGGACGTGAATCCGCACAGGCGGCAGCCTCTGCCTGCGAGCAAGCTCTCCTATTTGGGCAAGCGAAGCGAGCCTCGCGAAAACGCGCGAGCGAGGGGCCGAGGCTCGTTTCACTCGCCCAAATAGGAGAGCTTGCTCGCAGGCTACACGGGCGGTTACGGGCGGTTCAGGGGCGAATGGGTTAAGTATTTATGAACATTCAAATAGGATAAAACACGACTGAAACGAACGCAATTAATGGAAGAATGAACCGATTTAGGGAGAAGACTGTTTATCCTGTCATTAAATTATCCCTTGCCGTTTTTATTTCTTGATCAAGTCTAAAAATATCTACCTATTTGCATTGAAAACTTGAGGGACGAGACATAAGTCAGCCATTGATATCTGCAATAAAACAAAACAAGAAAAGTCAGAAGCGATATAAAACAGACCTGCTATTACCAACACATCCTCGATCATACGGCTGCCGGAATTCCTGTCTTCGTAAAGTTTTTTCTCTGTTGATCACACAAAAATCTAACTATGTTAACGTAATGACACCTCTTTGTGGGTCACATGACTTATATTTTTACATAGTGGTACTACTTTGCTGGACTGTAAAACAGTGTTGTTTTTTCACACGCTCTAGGCTAGGCTAGAGAAAAAAGGGAGAAAAAAAAGACATTTTCTTTGACCACTCCCACGTTCTTAACACCTACCCGATAATACGGGCTATTTTGAAGTCTGCTGTTTCACTTTAAATAAATTATTGTTTAAGAAAAGACCTTTCTGAAAGTAACCACATTAATCCATTGTTCAGTTTTTAGAAATTAATAGCCTTGCTGACAATATCGAATTAACTACCAGCTATATAATTATTTTAGATGACCGTCTAAATTGGAACTGGAGGAAGGTAAAAACTTTCAAACTACTCATCAAGAAACATCACGATCTTACTCATTAACCTACCTCGTCTCCAACACAATACTTTCCCGAAGTACTCTCCAAGATCTTCTCTAAGTCTGGAAAGGAACAGTTACTATTCAGTGAATATACCCTTTACAGTGGAACCTTCATTCAGGGGACACCCTTGAGACCAAGGAAAGTGTCCCATGAATAGAGGTGTCCCCTGAATGGAGGTTGGGCTGGGGTTTGTTAACAGTTAACCAAGAAATAAAATATTTTTCTCCAATTCTACCTCAGAATCTGCTGCAGTCATAATTTCAAGCAGCTAGATAATGACTGTATAAAAAATCATGCTTAACTTGTCTCTGTGATGTTGTGTGTTGAATTCCCACAAGTGCAGTATATCAATTAAAGTTAGATAGTTCATGAGTTGTTGCCATCGTGACTAGTGCACACTTAATTTTAAACTTATCAGCAAACTAGTGGTGCTTTTTCAGTACTAAGGCGTCTCTGAGTGGAGTCTGGGTTTCGGGACCCAGAAAAAGTGTCCAGGCTTCAATAGAGGTAACAAAGATTATGTGTCACATCTTTCCCGGATCAAAATTGGTGTTCCTTGAATTTAGGTGTCCCTGAAATAGAGGTGTCCCAAAGGAGAAGTTCCACTGTATTGATTTTTTACAAATCTGTATTTTATAACCTTTCCCCACAAATATTAAACTCTGGTTCAAGGACAAATAATCAGTCAAAAGGCAGTTCACATCAACGTTTGTGAAACGGAGGAAACAAACAGAAAAAACTGCAGTGTGTACAGCACATGTTAAATATTAACCTACGATCAGTAAATACTAAAGTGACTGGCGGGCCAAAATGTTTTTTTTTTAATTCAACATGCTATTTCTCACCGAAAAACTCGGGTTTCCCACAAAATTTTGTACTGAACGAGTGGGATATATTTAGGGTATTGCAAACGTGACATTTTATTGTTTTACATTGATGACCGTTCATATGCTGGTTTCATAATCAATATTTTGGTATCTCTTCATATACTTAAGGTAAACTAAGACAGTCCTGGATTCTAGATTACACCCTGTGGATTCCAGATTCCAGGAGCTGGATAATGAATTCCTATCAGTGGAACTTGGATTCCAGATTACAATCAGTAGCGGGATTCTGGAATCCTTGAGCTGAATGTTTGGCATGAGAAGTTCTGTTATCTTTTATATGAGCACAGTCAAGCAAAATGAGAAACAATTAAAGTACAAAGCATCTTTTGTGTACCTGACTTTTGAAACACTCCCACAATAAACTTACTATGGAATCCTTTGTTTATCCAGTGATGTCCCCACTCTGCCTTTTTCTCATCACCAACATACTTTAAGACAGACAGATTCTGAATTGGCTGAATTCCACTAGCTATTGTGTAACTTACTTGCCGTACCTGAAAGATATATGTACGTCAATAACATGAAAAGACAATAATACCATTATATAAATATTAAACTAGATAAACAATTAATCAATGAATAAATAAATAAATAAATAATGTTATTTGAGTGCCAGTATATTTAGCCCAGAAAAGACGAGAGGCATTTTTTTTGCTGTTAGGCTAATAAAATTATGGCCTTATAAATTATTTTCAGAATAATGGACCATTTGTCGGCAATAATTAAGATTAGCAGGTATGAATGGGCATAAAATTGAACAATTCCAAAGATACATGTAATACACTTTCAGACTCAATCAGCACTGGTTAAGATAATAAAATGAATGAAAAAATGAAAAAATGAAACATACCAATGCTCTCTTATGAGGATTATCCTTGGGCAAAAGTGGAGGATCAGGTCTTGTCTCATCCAGATATTCTATTATACTAAGCTGCAAAGAACAAAACAGATAATAATATTATTACCATTCCACTCCTAGTACTAGCTCACTTGAGCAGTCACATAATACAGTCGAACCTCCAATAACGGCCACCTCTCCACAACCACCACCTCTGTACAATGACCACTTTCTTCTGTCCCTAATGTGGCCATTGTGAAGAGGTCCAACTGTATCTATACAGATCTCTGGCTCAGAAATTCTTCCCTAAATGTCTTCCTTGGAAATTAATCCATAATGAACCCAGCGAGCAGAGGTTTCTCTCTTGCATGGCTCTTAGCATTATGAAGTCGTTCCCATGGCTTTTCAACTGCGTGACTTACAAGCAATGCAGACCACTTCGTTAACGCTAAAAGCCATGCAAGAGAGAATTGAAACCTCTAGCTACTTGCAAGGTACCGTAATGTTAAAGGTAAGAACAATTATATTATAGGTTTATTATTTCAAATAACAAACTTACTGAATCTGCCAGTGTGTGGCCATCGATCACTAAAGCAGGTACTTGGCCCATGGGATTTAACTTCTTATACTCCTCAGATTGCTATAGGACAAAATTTCTTCATAAGGATTACATTTTACTACCACAACTATCAGAGTTCTCTGGGATTTTTCTATATTGTACAAATTCTTTTTAAACGTCACATGATTAGGATTACTAAATTCAAGTGAAAGAAAAACAGAGAGAATTCTACTAGTTTGTAGTTGTAGTACGTCCCATAAAACAGATGATGGTGTGAAATTTGGTCTGTAAAAATGACTCATTACACATTTTCAAAATTAGGTAGAAATATCAGGGGGAAGTAATTTTCGCTAAAATAAGATGTCAAATACAGAAATGAAGTGAACTTAACACAAACTTTAAAATTTAACTAAAATCACCCAAGGATGCTTATGAACATGCACAGTCAGCTTTCCAATCTAGGTATATGGCCTATGATATGTTTGGGTTACTTTTCATGTTGCAAGTGACTCTACACGTGCCTGTCCTATGACTAGATACAAAAAGTTGTATAGAGTAAGAAAAAAACAGGGTTCTTCAGAAAATCTTAGACAGAAAGCCCAAGAAAAAAGTTAAGTATAAAAACGTAACTGTGGTTAAAAAAGAAGAAAGAGTAAATACAAATATTTATCAATTAATTTATACATTCATTTTTATTCACCAACTGGCAAAAGCCGCTTAATTAAAATCCACTAACAGTGGGACCTGGTGTTTCCCACAAGGCCTGCTACAGTACTCATATACACCAAAATATAACTTAATCTGCAAATTGATGAGAAATTAAGGTCATCCCTCCCAGTCTGGTCCCTGTTGTACAATCACCTCTACTTTGAAAGGGAGACTTCTTTAAAAAAAACTAAATGAGCAAAAACACCAACAAAAGGATATTCACTGCTAAACAAGCCCTTCTTAAGGCTGGAAGAGCACTAATTAAAAAATGCTTGGGCTGTGATGATTTCCTTGCAAGTATAAGTCATAACAAATGAAATAATTATCCATTAATTAGAGCAATGCAGTACACACCTGCTGACCTCCATCTTTCAACAAGTGAACAGCATGGGTTTCATAGTCAATGCCTTTAAGTGCAAGAGCTTTTGAAAAAAATACACAGAAGTGACAAGTAAAACAATTTTGAAAAAGATCATTAGAGCTGTCTTTTACTCATTGTAATCTTAAAATCTGTAATACAAGTTACTTTCAAGCACGCAAATTTAAAATTTTGATACTGATCTGACATAAATTTGCTTCTCTTTCAGGAAATCGCCTGGTTTCCAGAGACTTGCCTTGCATTTTAGGTGACCTTCTGATGCCAATAAATTGAAACAATTTGCTACCTTCTGTATTCTTGCAAAATAAGAAAAAAGACATTTTGAAAGTGAGGCCGATACAGTGGAATTGTTTTATGAAAAGCAAGAGGAAAGTATTATTTAAAAAAAGTTTATAATTACCCTTTAAAAATCATTGGTTGGAAAAAAAAAGAGCTGCTACCACATATTATTTCAAAGTCCATTGGTAGAGTGTCCAGAGTAATATCCAAAAAGCTACTCTAATAGAAGAGAACTTTGTAATATTTATAGCTACAATGTTCTTAAATTTGTGTCATTTTATATCTATTATTTTTCATACATGCCATGTGATATGAAACTAACGAGCAATAAAATGTCAAGGCAGATCTTACATTGATATCAGATCACCTGGATATTATTTTTCAAACAAAGATGACCTTCAGAAATAATTCCTAATCAATCTCCTTACCTGTTCTAACTCTCCAAGAGCAAGAACTTCTAAAATAGGAATACAGCACTGGCTACAACAAACAAACAACATTAATTTTCATTAGTTGACTGAGGTTTTGGAAATGGGAAAATACTTTCACTTTGGGCAAATGCAGTGTATTTACAGTGTAAAGGAAGATGAACAATTACAAGAAACGTTATTGGACGTTGAGATATATCCAGCATCATTATCACGAACAATATACGTTAAATGTCATATTTGTTAAAAGAGCTGAGATTTGAATTCATTAGATGTCTTGGATGGCCACCATGTGTGCTTGGCTTTTTATCTGCAATTGTTTATAGAAATGTGCCAATTATTTAGCTTATTGCTGGTTTGCACGTGAACAATGGCAGCCATGTTGGTGGTCAAGAACAAAAGCTTTCCCTTCCTCTGGGAACTAAACTCTATTTTCACGTAAATTCTTCGATGCAAATTTCGCTTGTCTTGACCCCCAACATAGCCGCTTTGTCACGTGGTTGCAAACCAAGAACAGAATAGCTTCGCGCGAATCGTGTCTAGTCTGATTGCACGTTATAGCGATGGCTTGAGCTCCTGTTTCAACAACATTTCGTAATCAAGGCACTCAAATTTGACAAAAGTCTCAGAATAAAACGATGGCTCTTCTTCAGAGTTGCGAAAAAAAGATATATTTCTTAAAACTAATTGGAGAAATTGAAGTCAGTCAAAGTATACAAACAACACACCAAATTTCAAAAGCTTTAAAATTCATTTGAGGATTGCAGCTTATTACCAAACAAAGCTCAAAAGACACTCAATCTATCAAAATTGACATTTTTGTAAGAACTAAAGAACAGTATTCTAACAGACAGAAAACAGCTTCACCCTTACCTTAGACATGTCGAAAATATTCCAGGCGTTTCAGTCGGCGTTGTAACAGTTGGTTACAGTCCTCTCACGGCCAATAACACCTGAGGGAATTAAGTAGGAATCCTGCCGGCGGCATACGGTTGTAAAGTAACCGAAACCTTTCGTAATTCAGTATTGCTTTGTCTGTCCTGCCATATGACTGATATGACGGCCCAGTAACTATAATCATTCTTTATATAGCCTACTATCAAGGAAAATAATCGTTGTTTCCGCTATTTTCGGAAGGATGGAGGTCGCCCAAGAGTTCATTGCTGGTTGGTTCGCTGGTAAGCTTATGTTGTGAAACTTTTCAGTTTCTTTAAGAGTGTTTTACATAAACAGATGTTGAATAAGTTAACCTACACGGAGAAAAATGGAGATATACCGTTGGGGAAACTATGGTGTACAGGTCATCCAGACCCTGAAAAAAGGTGGGGGGTGGGGCAGTGGGGGGCAGCTGGCCTCAAAAAATAAATTATATTTTTCTTTAAATTATTACTAAAAATGTTATAAATATTGTATAGTTGTGTAGAATAGGAATTGGAACTTGGAATTCTAGGATAGGGTTGGGAGTTATGGTACAGTCAAACCTCAGTGACTTAATTTCAGTCATGCTTGATGATCAAAAAGATTATTCCCCAAATACATGTATGTTTACAGCAACTGAAATTTGAATCACAAGACTAAAATAAATCAGGCATGTTGCATTTTAATCTTTGAAGACACAGTTTTCAACCTCATTTTGCAGTATCAATGAAACAGAAAACAGAATGAAAGGTTCATTACTAAGAAAAAATTTCTCAGCTAGAAAATTCTATTTCCATTTATTAGTAATGAGAGAAAGTACATTTCTTTGCCACCACGTATGGTGAACACACAGAAAGTGCACTTCCCCTACTAAATTTATTAGACGTTCTTACGGTACATAATGTTTATCGATTTCAGATTCTAAAATTCACGTACCTCTGGCATAAAGGCCTCCTGCCAAAGCTGTTCTCAAACTATTTTCAATATGCCAGTAATGTCCACAAATACAATACCAGATATGCATTGAAACAGAATCTTTACCTAAAAAAAGTGCGAACTAATACGGGGAAACAAACAATCGGATATGCTGCATGTACCATCTGGGACAAAATTCCCATAACTCTTAAAGAACTAAACACATACCAATTCCAAAAACAATTGAAACCTTATTTGCTGTCAGAACAACATAGTTAACATAACTTAAGCATATACACTTTCTTTCTTAATACATTGTATTTTAAAACTGCTTCTTTAGAAATAAATTCTATCTCAATTCTCTAAAACTTTAAATTCTGGAGAACTGGCTAGAAAATCTTAGGATTATTTCAGCTCCAGGCCTTATTAAGTACAAATAAATATATATTTTTTTTCTCTTTCACGTGAGTATGTAATTAATTAAGTACAAGGTGAATAAAGGTATTGTTGTTGTTGTTGTTGTAGCCTCTGCTAGCACAGGAAATTAAAATTCAGTACCACTGACCTGTGCAAAGGACAGAAAAATTAATTTAATAAAATAATGACTTTATTTGAGAGTTCCAACTTGATGTTAACTATGGCTTTGATACAACAATGTACGTTTTATTAAACCCAGATTTGGCCTAAGAGAGAAGGGGAAAATGGCTTTGGTAAAGACAAACCCACTGGAAGCTTGGGCTTTCACACAGTTCACTTGCAACAAAATAAAATTATTTCTATGGAACATTTCAATGATGGGAAATTTACGCTAATTTTCATTTCTTGGCATTTTTGATTTGTACAACTTTGTCTAGGATGTGCTGGAGTGGTAGTTGGACAGCCAATGGACACAGTTAAGGTAATGTGAATCACATTCACAATAAATATGTTTGACTTTGACGATTCATGAGCTAATAAAAAAGGAGATATTCTTTTATTTTTAAAGTATGGTTGGCCCCAGTTGAGTTAACAGTATTGTCATATACCGTAAAATTCCGAAAATAAGCCCCTCCATGTATAAGCCCCTCCAAATATAAGCCCCCCAAACTCGTAACGTAAAAAACCCTCCGTTAAATCGCCCCTCCAAATATAAGCCCCCCAGGGGCTTGTACTTGGAAATTGCCCTCGAATACAAAGTAAAACAAAGCAAAAACGGTAAATTTACTTTCAACTATAAGGCTAGCCCAATGGATTTTGAAACGCAAATTTCCCTCCATAGATAAGCCCCTCCAAAAATAAGCCCCTCAGAAAGGGGCCTTTGAAAAATATAAGCCCCGGGGCTTATTTTTCGGAATTTTACAGTATACTGTACAAACTACATTGCAGTTACTGTACCGTACATGATGTGCTGACTTTCACCAGAAACTTTTGTTTGTTGTCACAGGTCAGAATGCAAGTATTGAATACTGGGACCAAACAGTCTTCTGCCAATTCCTTTTCCTGCTTTATGAACATTGTCAAGCATGAAACAGTGAGTAGAGCGGCCAGTGGTTGGCGTTATCTTGCTGACCTTTAATTATTTCTATTTAATGCTGATCAACTGGCTGCCTGGAACATAATTGTCACATGTCATATAATGTCACATATATGTAGGTTTGGTAAGGGTGGCTCTGCTAGCCCCTATGTTTTTTCCAGGCAGCCAATTTTAATTTTCATTGCCTTAATATTTTTTTGAGCAAGAGAGTAAGTACAAATAAAGGTTGTTGTTGTTGTTGTAAATATAGAAAAATTATGCCTCTATGTAATGGTAACAGGACTGAGTGGAGTCCAATTCGGTCTGTAATCATACAAGTGATTAACAAAATTGGACGACCGCGTAGTGGGAGTCCGATTTGTTTAATCACGAGTATGATTACAGACCGAATTGGACAACACGAATTTCTGTTACCAATTAATCATAACTTTAACAAAATTTGTGATATAATAGGCTGTTTTTTAAATCAAAACACAAGAAATTTGAAATTTTGTTTTGCTAGCAGTGAAAAAAAAAGCCATTTAAGCGCGCACGTGATGGCGCATACTGTCCAATTACTTATAGGGCATGACGCGTACTGTCCTATTAAACTGTCTAATTAAGGCTGAAATCAGGGCAGTTGATAGCCAATCAGATTTGACAATTTTGTTATAGTTATGATTATGCAGGTTATTGTCCTCAGCAGGATAAAATGATATGTGAGGCTGAACTCATAAGCCACTTTTAATTGCAAAAGGCAAATTTGGCTCTGTCTTAAAGATACAAATTTGGCATGGGAAACATTGCATTACTGTTTGGACAAAAATTATACAATTTTAGCAGTAACAGACGGATAGCCTTTCCTGGCTTGCTTCATAGAAAACTTATTTGTCAAACTGTAACAAGGGTGATCTGGGATACTAAAATGCAATAAATCAATTTTTAATGAGATGTGCATTTGATTTAACTTGAGTTGCATGTCTTTTTGGCTCAAACCAAAGCAAATTAAACTATGTAAAACTTCCTTTGTCGGTGAGTCGATGGTTGAACGCTAACGCTATGGTTTTAGCTTGACATGATAAAACATCAATATGAATACGGCCAATTTAATAAAACTAATTTGCAAGTGTAATTTACAAGTGTAGCTATTGTTTTCAGACTCTAAAACAAATATTATAGCTACACTTGTAAACTACACTTGTAAAAGTTTTATTATTGAAAAATAAAATTGACCCCTGTTCGCAATGCATTACACTCTGAAAAGACACGTGTTCATTCATTATTCATGCAGTATCTCCTAGCTATCAATCATGAGCATGTCTAAAACCGGAAGCAGAGGCACATTGTTTTTTGAAGTTTTGATGATCATTTAAACAAACAATTATAATTAACAGTTGCTTCTCCATACACGGCAATTTTTGAACACAGTGAATTTAACTCTTCACATTGTACCTTTCACAGGTGTTTGGCTTATTTAAAGGCATGGCCCCTCCACTAGCAGCTGTGGCATTACAGAATGCTGTATTATTTGGCATGTATGGCAATGTTTTAAACTTATTATCTTCCAAGCAGGGTGAAAAGCCATCCTTGTCTCACATCTCTGTTGCCGCTGCTGCCTCTGGTGCAGCCCAGCTGTGGGTCGTGTGTCCTATGGAACTTGTCAAGATTAAACTACAGATGCAAACACAGTGTAAGTGTAATTTGCTTAGTTTATTTTTGTACTGCGTATTGTAAAAATTTATTCTTATACACTGAACAGTCTATACAGCTGTACAAGCTTTTTATACCCCTCCACTGATGTAAGAGCTCGACAAACCAACCCCTCCTCCCTCCGCCCTTGACCTTCCCCAATGTTTAAATCATCATTCAGGAGGGCTTAAAGTGCTTCATGAACAAAATAATGTGACGAGTATTGTAAAGCAAAGCCATGATCGAGCCTCTTCTATTTTTCGAGGGGCATTCCTGCCTTTTTCTCACAGAAGTCACGCCCAGGATTTCATAAAGGATTTTAACCATATCCTGGCGGTATTTTTGGTGGCTAATGCTTCCGTACGTTACAGCAGCGTGATATGAACTCCAAAAGTTGTTACAAAGTAATTTCTCCCCGTCACATTGATTTAAGTGTTAGGTCCATGGTTATGTAGTGGGAAAGTAACTTTGCGACTTCATTGACTATTCAGATCAATGACCAGACTTAAATACCATGAACTGATGAGATCTGAACACGACTGCCGTCCAAGTTGTGGAAACGACTGTCAAATAACATTACTTTTCAGGTTTACTCTCACCCGTACGATCAAATTTCAACAAACTTCGTTTACTGTGTCATGATACGATGCTAAGCGCATTTTACTTTTCAAGAGTTTTCGTCCAGATATAGAAAATAACAACTGAAGACGATACTGTGAGCACGAGTTAAAATTGACTTCGTTGTTATATTGGCGTGATACATCTCATACTAGCATACGGAGGTCGCGTGCACGTCAGTTTACATCGCACGTGCCCATCAACACTGCACGTGTACTCAGCCGATTGCGGCAGAAGCACGTAGTGGAATGTTAATATTTGGAATAGCCGTAAGTAACTTTTATTAATTTCAGAAAATTCCAGAAAGCTTTAGTTAAAAGGGCTACATGTATGTATAAATATTGCTGTTTTAGGTTAATTCTTTGCTGAGGTCATTACTTAATAATTTATCAGTACTTCTACCCATTTATAAAATGTTCCTGTAGAGCGGTTATGGAGAAGATATCAAAAAAAAATTCATCAGAGAGCAATGACCATACTTTATAACTCATGTTTTGGTAATTTTTCGGGCATAGCAATAAAATTGGCCCAATGTTTTCAAGTTTCAATCCATGTCCATCCTTTCCATCTCTAGCAACAGACGACAGGAAACAGTTCCAATGCCCAGTAAACATAGCATGACTTAAAAAAACTGGACCATTATTGTTGGAATTCAATTGTGCAGCAATATTTTAGCTGTGTAAAAAAATAACCAATAGCGTGACGTAGCCTCTTTATATTAAGGCTGCGATTACTCATTCATCTCTTTCTTCTTTTCTCGCGTTAATAGCCTGCTCGCGTCGCATCTCCTCGCGTGAGATGATTTCCCGCTCTTTCTTTTCAGTTTCACCCTCTTTATTCTCACCATTTTCGCGCCGTAGACTTATGTTTATTATTATTTCTTCCACTTTGCAGCAAAACGATCCAATTCGTCACTATACCGTGGAAGCTTAGACTGCATTCGCAAAATTTACAAAACAACCGGAAGCAGAGGGATTTTCCAAGGCATGTCTCCACTTGTTATTCGAGATATTCCTGGTTTTATGGTGTACTTCGCCTCATACGAAATCCTTCTCGATATACTGACTGCGCCGGAATCACGTGGTAATGTAGGGCCTCTGGCTCCAATAATCGCGGGTGGTTTAGCGGGAATGATTTCCTGGACTTCAACATTTCCGTGCGATGTGGTTAAGTCAAAGATACAAGCTGATGGCAGTGACGGAAAATATTTATACAAAGGATTTACTGACTGTTTAATTAAAAGCTATAGAACAGGAGGCTTTAGAGGGTTCTTTACTGGTCTTGGACCAACACTTTTGCGAGCCTTTCCCACCAACGGAATCATTTTCTTTGTTTATGATCTGGTGTCTAAATTTCTCTCAGAAAAGACGGCAACGACTGGAAAATCTTTAAAAATTAAGGCAGAACCGGACTGAAATTTGAAATGCAACTGACTGGAGTCGATGTGATGCACGTACAGCTATCAATGTGAAAAAAGGTCAGGGAACTTAATGAGAGGATTTGAGAAAGCAAAAATGTCTGAAAAAGAATCGTGTGTTTTGTCGACGTTTGCTTCACACTGTGGGTTGGGCCACTCAAACGATTAATATGGGCGAAGTCTCACAAGGTAGAACTGACTAGTACGTGCACACCCAAGATTTTTAATAACTACTAATTATTTTATGTAAGGAAGAAGACGTATACGTATAAAACCTTTCACGGAGCGCAAGAAAAATAAAAACTCGAATCAACGTTTATTGGTCTTTTGACGTGAATTCCTTCTTCGTTTTCAAATTGCCTGGAATCAAAATGTTATTCCCGCGGTGGCAAATCCAGGACGACGTGAATAAGTGTACAAATCAAACTTCCAAAGCTCGGCCTGACAAGGCAAAAACAAGTTTCGGGGAACGGGCGAATTTACCTATTTGCCTAGACCGCGCGGGTCACTAGGCTGATTATTGACCTTACGATCGATCTGACAACGACGAGGTCCATGACGTCGAAGAAAAATGGATTATGCATCCTTTTAAAGCTTTTTCGCGACTATCCCAATTCGCCTTGTTACTTAAAAGAAGGGAATTTTGGTTGAAGATAAAGAGAGGGAAGCGCGCACGAGTTCAGACAGAGATGGTAGAATTTATCGCCTTCCCGTTACTGTTCTCAAGTAAACGTCGTAGTTTAGCAGGGACAGCAAAGAAATGTACAAAAAGCGTGATGCACGTGTAGAGTTGTTGTTTTGCTCATTAAACCTATTGCTTTTATGACATTCTCCTTGACGTCGCCGTCGTTGTTTCTTAGCAACAGGACGGGAACGTCAGTTGGCGACGGGAAAGCGCGCGGAAAGGACTAAACACGACTTCCGGTGCCTAATTTGCCGCTCTGCCATTGGTCAACAGTTGTTTGATTTGCGCGCGCCGTTGTCAACTGACGTTCCCGTCCTGTTGCTAAATCAGCCTACTATCGAAGACGACCGAAACCAGAAACCGCGCATGAAAAGTCTCTGGCACCCAAGGTGGGCCTGTTTCTAAATTTGAAGTGAGGTGAAAATAACCTTGTTTAGTTAGGAAAGAATTTTGACCGTCTTTTGTCTGTGTGAAACCTTTAGGAAATAATTAATAATAATTGGACAATTTACGATGACGTCATTTTACTATAGCTACCAGAATCGTTCAGTTTGTTGTTTTCTTGTGCAAATTTGGGCTATTATCTTTTAAAACTGACAAACCTCAGCGGCACTGACAAATTTCAAAAAGTAATGTCGTCATCGTAAAAATAGCCTATTAAGGTCGTTTATTAACATGTTCTTGTTCAATATGTTTACAAGGGTGAAAATACTTGAAAAATTTCAAACGAAAGATTCGTCTACGGTGAATTCGAAACATGTTTTTATTGTTAGCTTTAACTATCTAAAAAATTCGGTAAAAATTAACACTACCCATTTTTAGGGGCCTTTGTCTTCACAGTCAATGTGACGGCGCGGGGTCGGCCACTGAAGAGTAGACGATCGGACCGAGGTTGGCTTCAATGTTGCAATGTTAAATAACAAAGTGATAATAACCAGGGGTAGATACTAGAGAGTGAGGGCACAGTTAAACGGGCGATAAATAATAGGACTGGGGGGACAGCCCCTTGGGACAATGTTTTACTCTGACCAATCGTATGTTCCATTTTCGAAGACCCAAAGGGCATAGTAAGAGCTGAACGTTCTAAACAAGCGAAATGCTGAAATGGCGACGCCAAGAAAACATTTCTTTGTCGCTATTTTCTTTTTCTTTTTTTTCGCCCTTTAAGACTTGCACTCGGTCTTTTAAATAGACTACGAGTAGTCCCCTATTTGTCCTCAGGGATAGTAGAGCGAGCGAAACGCGAGCGGGCGGGAAATTCACGCCACGCGAGAAAAGGCGACACGCGTGGGGTGATTTTCACGCGCGCTCGCGTTTCGCTCGCTCTGCTATCCCTGAGGAAAAATGTAAGCATGTAAGTATCACGTGATACCTCACTTCTTGGGCTATAAACTGACAGTGACTCACAGTCCTTCAGAAATCAGAAACAAAAGTATGGCTCAAAAGGCTTCCAGATCAGATAAGGGCATCTATCTGTCCCCGCCCAAACTTTGCGTCTTCCTTTCCATTGCATCCAGGACCATTGCCGGATTTACCTATTAACTTGTCAGTCCTTTTATTCTCCCTTTCCATCCGCTGAGTATTGAAAGTAGGGCCAAGTAAGAACAGTTCGGTCTGTAATCAGGCAACAAAATCATTTTTCTTTAAAATCTTTAGAAATATATATATATATATTGTGAACTACAGGAAAATTCTTCGATCCATTTCGGCCGATTTATCAGCGCTGATTTCAGACCGAACTGGGCCCAGAATAATATAATCAATGCTAAAATCAGGGCCGTTAATAACCAAGCAGACTAAAGAATTTTCTTCTGTAGTCGCTGATATTGGAAGTTGATTGCTAGCTTATGGTCCATATTGGTGGCGCTCTTTGGTAACTCTTGCAGTTCCTCTTAAGTTTCTTAGCCAAACTCAGATTGCACGTCTGTAAAACGTCTGTAAAAAGAATGGTAGAATGCGCTCCAACCCTCTTTTGAACTGGCAATGCTAAATGGGATACTGCATCAATTTGTTTACAAATAATATAATTTGTTAACTAAAATTTGTCCAGTTGTTGTGAAGAAAAACAAATACGTGTTTTATCTACTGCTGATCTAGACCAGAAATTCAGGAAGTCGTTCGTTATCCGTGACAAACCAATCAAGGCACATGCAACCACTGACATCATTTCCGGTAAACAAGATTAAAGGTCGACCACAGTTTTTCCTGTGTGATAGTTACCGATAATACAGTAGTTTCCGTGTCAAACAGTGAAGAGTATCGAGGATGTGTACCTTATAACGCCAAATAGGGTCCATGCTGTGAAAGAATAAAATGAAGAACAACGAAAGGAAACTGCTTGTCGAAGAACCCGAAAATAGGGTTGTGAAATGTGTTTTAGTTGGCGATGGCGGGGTAGGCAAGACATCGCTTCTGGTTAGCTACTTGACGAACGGATTTCCTAATAACTATATTCCCACAGCTTTCGACGATTATAGCGGTAAGTAAAAACACACAAAGAATTATTTTATGTCCATCCTGCGGTTGAAAGAATCCTCAATTCATTTATTATTTATTTTGTTTTATTTTAGTAACAGTTAAAGTCGACAAGGTGCCGTATACATTGCAATTTTGCGATACAGCAGGCCAGGCAAGTCTTCATTGTTTTTCTTTCGTTTTACGCAGCAAATTTTGTTATGAATTATTTCTACGTTATTATTTTTAGAGGTTATTATTTATCACGTAAGGTGAGTCGATAAAGCTTGTCTTTATGATTAATATTTTCTGAGCGCAAAGCTTACGAAATTTATATAGAGTTGTCAAGTCCAAAATTAAGTTCGAAGTTTTAGTAATGAAAATATTCTTTTTGCTTGTGTAAAGCATATTGTTTGTTAAAAATGAATTTAACGCTCAATTAAACCGGCAGCTGGGCGAGTAAAGACACAATTAGAATAAAGCAGCTCATAAACCTAAGCTTATAATTATGGCTCGTGACTGCGGTTCCATCCTCCAAAATTCTCACTTATGAGCGTCGATGTACAAGTTTTGTTGTTTACATTCACATATGATGGCGTTAAAAAATTGTACTAGCTCGTTAAAGAGTCTTAATTTGTTTGTTCTGTTTTTTTTTAGGAGGACTTCGATGCTTTGAGGCCTCTGTGTTATCCTTCTACTGATGTGTTTATTATTTGTTTTTCTGTGGTTTCTCCAACATCTTTCGCAAACGTTTCACAAAAATGGCTCCCAGAAATACGTAAATATTCGAGAACTGTGCCTGTCGTTCTTGTTGGGACGCATTGTGACTTGAGGACAGATGTACAAGAGTTAATACGACTCTCGAAACTTGGACAAGAGCCTATTACGGGTCACAAAGCCGAGAGCTTTGTGAAAAAGGCTGGAATCGTCTGCTATATTGAAACTTCGGCGGTCACTCAAAAAAACATGAAATCCGTTTTCGATGAAGCTATTATCAACGGATTAAGACCACCAACGAGTAACAAAAGATCTGACCTCAAAGGTTGCGTGTGTAGCGTCATGTAATACTCGTTGGTTGTTTGTCATTATGTAAGTTTTGAGGCGATAAATTCAGCGTGAACTGCGTGTGATGATACAGCATACAGCCGGATGTCACAGCGGAGATGATAAAATCGTTATTTATAAAGTTTACAGGCCACGTTGTCGTCATGCGTTCATTACACAGCACAACTGGGATCCTGTAGGGCTGAAGACCGAGAATTTAATTGCTATGCGTTATTTATATTGTTGGGTTAACAATGACAGCTAAATATAAATGTGCATATTAAGATGCGTCTATTGTCTAATTCTATCGTTTAAGACGTTCTTCCTGCCTTTCCAAATGATTTTTTAATTGACATCGTTACACAAAGATATTTTATACTGACTACTTTGAAAACGTTTTAAAAGTGTTCAACTGGAAACTACAGTCGAACCTCTCTTTACGGACACCTCTATAATGCGGACACCTCTCTATTACGGACAGTTCGTTTGGTCCCAGAGATGCCAACAGTCATACATTCCCTAGCTCTATAATACCGACATCTCTGTAAAGCGGACACTTGGTTCTGTCCCTTTGGTGTCGTATTAAAGAGGTTTGACCGTAAGAGTTATAGGGCTCCACTAACTTGCATTTGTTGCCCTTTTTTCCACTTGCCATGAGTAAAACAATTAGGCAAATGAAAACCCCCAACCTCGTCCCGAGGGTCTTCTTGTTTTCTAATACAGATGTCGGTGGCAGCAGGAAAATGAGACGATCTGAACACGAAGTTTTTTTAAGGTTGTTCAGAACCACCTTAATTTTTTTTAAAAGCAAGGTGACCGAATCCACCCACCCCCACTTTAATTATCCGGCACATCGCCAATATAAAACTAAGAATATTTTTCATTGACGTGTTTCAAGAACGGATTTGTAAATGGTTACACCATTGCTATGGTAATACAGTACCGAGTGCCAAAACAAACCCACACAAGTTTTTCATTAATCATAACTTTAACAAAATTCTCATATCTGATTGGCTATCTGCCCTGATTTCAGCCTTAATAGGACAACACGCTTCATGCCTAAGTAATTGGACAGTAAACGCCATCACGCGCGCGTTTTAATGGCTTTTTTTCACTGCTGAGCAAAAAAAATCTCGAAATTTCTTGTGTTTTGATTTTAAAAAAGAGCCTTTTATATCAAAAATTTTGTTAAAGTTATAATTAATTAGTAACAGAACTTCGTGTCGTCCAATTCGGTCTGTGAATCATACTCGTGATTAAACAAATCGGGCCCTCCGCTACGCGGTGCGGTCTCCAATTTTGTTAATCACTCGTATGATTACAGACCGAATTGGACTCCACTCAGTCCTGTTACCATCACTGATCATCGCGCATTTCCTTTATACCGTTATATTATCGCGTCGATTAATTGTATCGGCAGCAGTGTGTTTTAGTATTGATTCGTCCACGTAAAAGTATAAATCACGGTACTGAAAACAAATAATGATCCACGGAGCCTGAGTGGCAAGCATTAAATTAACGCTCTGAAAGAATCAAAAGCTCGCATATTTTGGCTTGAAACATCAAATTTTGAGCGTTTTATTTTAAGGATAAATTATCTACTCGTGATCAGTAAATAAAACAACATTTTGGTCTTCAAGGGGAACAAGGGGAGTTTAATTTTCGTTAAAAAAAGGTCATGTTTAATTGCTAAACAAAGCAGGTAATCGCGCCCTCCCAAAGATTTTCCAGCCGAAATCCTTCTGCGCAGCCAATCACCTGTGATAAATCGTACCTCTTATTACAAGCATTTCAGTTTACTTCACACTTTTCGTAGCCGACTGTTGTGCATCAGTCGTCATTCGTTATAAGATCCTGAAGTCCGATTAAGGGGCGTTTAGTGTCCACTAGTTCAGTAGTAATAATGTTGGCAGAGTCCAGAATTGAATACGATCGATATAGTAAAAGCGTCATGAACTGGCAGGACGTTAGACGATCACTTAACTTGCGATCACGCGCGTCTTCTTCCCTGAGTCAGACGAGCTGCTTTCGTTAATTCTTATACGCTACTTCACTTTCGGGCCGATCCATCGACAAAAAACTAACACGTGAAACTAAAATTATTGGCTCAGTCCATCAGTTATACGACAAATTATCAACCTCAGTAAAAAGCGCCAGGTTTCTCTGGGAAGGCGGTAAAAACTAATAAGACATTTTCTCCTTCTTTTTAGGTGGCTAAAGTCTCCCTGTTGCAAAATCCGGCGCAGCTATTGCTATTTCTGTTGCGCATGAGAAGTCCAGTTCCCTGTATTATCATCCTCGGAGACCCAGGGGCAGTTAGTCGGGTCGATAAAATGTTCGTGGTGAAAGTTTACTGTAAGATCGAGACGAGATCTTACAGTAAACTTTCACCACGAACATTTTATCGACGCGACTAACTGCCCCTGGGTCTCCGAGGATGCTGTATTATTAAATGAGCAGACGTCATATATAACACTACTGTGATCTATAATTTGAGGAATTCAAAGTATAGAGTTGTTACATTTGTTACTGAAATAAGCCATGGAAATTGGCTGGAGTAACTCCTTGAATCACACCTCGACCAAGTTCCTTAAGTTCTTTCGCATCTAGCACCACCAGAGACGTGGTCTGGTCCTTAGGGTTGATCACGCATGACAAGATGACACCGTCATCCTCTGCCTTCCCATCAGGCGCTTTGACAAACACAGGCTCAGATGGATAGGCACCCCACTCCTGCCATTCCACAAATTTCCTGGTCTCAACATTAAGTTTGATCAGTTTTCGAAACGTCGTATGGGTGGACAAGGCCACTCCATACACAAACCTGAAAACGTAAAAACGGAAAAGCTACGTCTTACTGTTTCAAAAGTAGCGTATCACACAACGAAATCATTGAAGAACGTTCAAACAATCTGCTTCTATTCCAATCGATCACAATTACAAAAAACCTGTTGCTATATATTTCTCTCCTTGTCTGGCCAAAACGTTTAAGGCAATGCCTCGCCCTAGTTGAAATCCTCCCTCTACAGAGGTGCGAGGTCTCCTCTAATGTGGTGAGTTTACCTCCTTAGCCACGCTTGTCAGCTGTAAATAGCCAACTCAGGATCGTCTCCTGTTAGGTAAGAATTTTTAACACAATTTGTGTTTATTTTGGTTCAAATGTTTACTTGTGTTTTCTTATCCCTGACAAGTCCCTAAAGGGGATCGAAAGTATAATTACTTATTTAAAATATACATATATTTTTTTAACGAAACAAAAACAAAAATTTTCTAAGGGCGATTTGCACACGCGTCATATGTTTTAATTAGCCTACTTCAAACATAGGAAATAATATCCTGTAGCTATTTGACACGAAAAAAGTGGATGTGGTACTGATAGAAATTAAACAACTATTTCCCAAATCCAAATCCCTCTTGAAGAATGGAAGACTCATGGGAAAAGACTGCTGAAATTATGGCAAACTTTCTTGCGGTCGGCAGGAAAGGAAATTCTGAACAATAGAAGGCTGAGTGATTCTTTAAGTCACGACTCAAGAACGGATCAGGTCAGCTTTGACTCAAGAGGACGCTGGGTCTTACGGGTTTAACTGTGGAAAACGATTTATTGGCTATAAGTTCGGCAGCTGACTCAAAATTTGGCACAAATAAAGAACTCGTCATCCTTAACATTTTCAAGTACAAATATAGTATTGTGTTAATAAGTCACGTGATATGTCACGTGACCACTTTTCTAAAAATCTTCAATAATCGACAAATAGGCGGTTGTATTATGAAAACAAATCAAGCAATAACATTTTTCTCACACATATTAAATATTTCTAACATTTCACCTTTCAACAGAGTGTCCATTGTACTTCGATAAAAAAATATATAACGGAAAACATTTTTCTACATGCCCAAAATTAATATTGAACAATTAAAAAATATAATTTCTAACTTTTATTTTTTTCGCGTACATTTATTCCAAACGTATAATGTAAGGTATGTTTACCCTCCATCAGAAACGCCGCCAACCTTACACCCCTTGAGAAATCAAATTATCGTGGGATGGAAGTAACAAACAAAGACTCACCTGTAAGGTTTACCGTTGAACTCCTCGTAATTTATTCTGGGCAACTCAATTCCTGAGTACAGTGAGGAATAATCCAGCCCGTCACTCCCCTTATGCAGTGGTTTCTCTGTGTCAGCGTCATAAAGTTCCCCCAATGGAATTTCATAACGACGTACATCAGGGACATCCAACTTCTTCTGACCTGGTTCTGCAGGTGAGCGCAAGTTTTTAAGGTACAACTGTTTTATAATCGAGTTGTCATGGTAACAGCAGGCATCAAGATAGATCTTCTCATCTCTTTCGAACGCGTTGATGTGATGGAAAACGAAAAATGGTTCCGCTGTGAAGACACCCACACGGTTGCCATCTTTCCTGTCGATAATATGGAATCTGACCAGCTGGTTTGCATCCCAGTAAAGCCAATTTTCAAACCATGATGAGAAGAATCTGCGGGTAAGAGCTCTCCATATGTTGATCATAAGCGGTTGTTCGGTCACAACAACGTAATTATCGGTGAGGCAGAAGCTATGAAAGTACCCTAGCCCACTTGTAGGGGAAATGGTGCAAAGAACTTTACCACCTTCCAGAGGCTTCTCGTCTGCTTTTCCCGAGGAGGGCGGTATTTGGATGATTTTGTAAGTGGAGTCTCGGCCATATGTGGTGGAGATATTGATGACTGAACCGTCGGAGGTCTGGTGCGGATGAGCAGTGGCCGAATTTATTGTAACTTCACCTGCCAGGAAAGAGAAAAACAGAGCAATGATCTAATGGACATGTAACAACGTTTTGCCGCGATAATTGAATGGAGAAAAGTCACGCCTCGCCTAATATGTATATCAAGGCTCTTAAAACACTTTGACGTGGGGAAGGAAATGAGCAAGTAACATCTAATTTAGCCCATACTCCAAGAAAACACGAAGCCACAAGCGGTAAATTCGTCGCTACTGCAAACAGGTTTAGCTTTGACAAATACATGTACAGAGTATCAAACAAACTGACACCAAAAGCTACTGAGTAACAATCACCTAACAACACAGGTCAGGGTAAGCGCAACAGTGGGAGTCATGCAGTATGAGCAATGTGAGACTCGCAGGTCACAGGCTCTCAATTACCAACAGTTGTTCGGGAATTGAGCCCGCGCTAACAAAAACAACAACAACAACAACAACAAAACTTTATTAATAAACAGAAAATATTACAGAAGCACTACCCACGGATAGCAAGGCTATTCCAAGCGGGACAGTGTCAGTGTGTGCAAAGTATGAAATTAAGATGAAGGCTGACTAAGGAAAGTTTACAGTTTACAAATAAACGAAATAAAAGTCGAAATATGGATGAGGACTAGTTAACACAATAAAAAAGGAAGAAGTAAACAAATAAATTGTAAAAGTAGAAACTAATAAGCAAGAATTTAAATTTCGACATTTTTGGCGTATCAATACTGTAGTCATCTTCTGAATTAAAAATATAAAAGAGTTATTTGCGGAGTGTTGTTTTGAATTTATTTTTGGGGAGATGTCTGATATAACAGGGTATCTCAATCCACAGCTTAGCCCCAAAGCGAGCTAAACACTGTTTAGCTCCGCCCACGCAGACTTCTCGGGAAGGAAAAGACCGGACTCTAGAGAGTGGACCGAATTCGAGACTAAATCAATTAGTGCTTATGAACAGAGAACACGCTACCTATCTAGGAGAATAGAGTGAGGGAGCAGGAAAACCTTAGTCTTTTCAGTAGACATTCACAGCGTTCTGTCATCCAATCGTAAGCCTCAGGGCTGGAGAACTAACGAAGCATTTAGTTACCTGGAAATTCAGTGGTGATGTCCACCCTCTTTAACGTGTCCAGGGTCTTTGGATCGATCTCATACAAAAAGTTGGATTCTGTTGTTGCATACATCTTATCTTTCATCATAAACACGTTGACAAGAGTGTTATCTGCGGGAAGGTCGCTTGCCCAAAAGAACGAGAAAAAGCTAGCAAAGATGTTCTTGCAAGGGTCTGGGGGAACATATGTTCCAAACTCTACACGATACGAATCTCCATGATTTATCGAGTCTGCATAACTTTCGCTTCGCACGAACTTGTTACTGTACATCACGTGACCGTCTGCTATATGAAAGCGGTGCAAAAGTCCTTGACCATCAAACCAATGATTAAATGGGATGTCACCGCACTCAAATTTACCAGGTCCATTCCTTATCAAGGTACCCTTGAGCCATGAGGGGAGGTCACCTCTTATCTCTGCCTTGATCTGTTCAGGTCGTTCATTAACTGATTGGAATAGGCAGGAGTGGTCTGGTTCGGCAGACATGATATAAGGGGGATCTGAAGATCTAACAAAGCCTCTATTAGAATGATTTTCACTTTGAACATTGATATAATTCTGTAATCACTTTATTGTTACGTTGTCTTGTGACTGGCTTAAAAAAATCACGCGCCACATTGTTAATCAAAAGTAAATCCAAAACCAATAAGACCAGGTCAGTCCAGAGCTTTTCCACTTTTAGTAATGTTTTGATCCACGAACCAAAACAAGCTATTGTTGGTTTTCGCATGACGTCACTAAAATTCAAACTAAAAACCTATCGATCCTACCGAGATTTTACTTTCACGATGCATTAGAGCAGCTGAAAACTAATTTTCATACAAATTTTCGCTTCAAAAGGGTTCTTGGTTTTGTGATAGAGTACGCTTGAATTTCTAAGCTTTTGCGTGACGCGGTGAGTTTCCCGAAGAATAATTATATTTTATGAGTTTCCCGAAGAATAAATTCGCGCTTTTGCAGCAAAACTCGGTAACAGATGTTTCTGTTGGTTTCCGTCCGCCATGTTGGTGCTTATCCAGGTGAGCACCAGCATGGCGTCTCCATAGTTTGGGTAAAACATTTCTTCGGATATCTCGTATACGAAATATTCCTCTGACTTGAATCTTGGCGAGGGTCTTTGTATATGTACCTCCTTTCATTTCCCAGATTCTGGACTTTATCTATTGAACGGTTTTGATTTTTATTTTGATCTATTTTGAATGGCGTGACACTGAAAGCCAGCAATTATCCAATCACTGTGCAGATTTGAAGTCACGTAAGGCGAAGCTTGTTATTATGAAATTTCTTGATGACAGTCGTGCGTACACGAACAATAAAAAAAATGAGAAATGAAAAGAAGTTGTTAACCCTTTCGTTACTCCCTGGGATAAACCGTTTGCAGAAAAGAGAAACGGGAATTTAAGATCTGTTAGCATGGACTATATAGCGATAAATCAGCGCGATCTCCGAAGCTTCTATCTACTGTCCACGCGAAATCATTTCACCCTAAAATATTTAATGGCATACCTCGTGAAGAAACCAGTCTAATCATATTTTTACTGGTCGGTATAAACCGTTTATGAAGAGTTATTTTTTGGTGAGGATTTCGGTCGCGGTGAAGTAGTATGAAGATTGCTCTTTACTCCGGGCCCAGCGCCCAGTGTATTTCATTAGCAATCTAAATGCAGCGTCACGCAAGGAGAAATTCAAGTGTACTCTAAAAGTAAAATTTAAATAAATAAAACTTTTTTTTTCTATTTTAATACCTCATGAAAGAAAAGGTTAGAAGAATTGTCAATTGTTTAGTTTGAATTTTGATGACGTTATGTGAAAAGCAGCATTTGGAAGCAATTTTCTGTGACATGTGTAACAATTGTCACGTAATTTGGACGGTTCGCATAAATTAAATACGATCGCCTCTGCCTTGCAAATATTACAGGGGCACCCAACGAGAATATAGTTCAAAACCACATAAACATAGCATTGTTGAACGTACTTTAGTATTTAAACGGTAGATGAAGGCTTATTTGTATCCCCTAAAATTTTTCATCTGTTCGGATTTGCGAGCTGAAAGTATAGTGATCCGAAAATTCTAGGGACCAACATTTACCTTTTAGAAAATTTCAGCCAGAAAAAAGGCCCCCGAAAATTCTAGGTGACCTTTTTAAGGTAAAAATCCGTTAAAAATGGGCAATTATACGATTTTTTTGAAGTTCGAAAATCCTAGGAGAGGCAGGCAAGCAAGAAATTTTTCAGAAAATGATCCGAAAATTCTAGACCTCAAATCGTCTTCCGAACAGATAATTTTCCGAAAATTGTCGTTGGGTGCCCCTGATATTACTGATTCTCGACTCTGAAAACGGCAGGCTAAAAACCATCTTATACGGCTCGTCCAGTAAAGCTCATCTGTATGATTCTACAACGGAAATTTTTCTGCTAAGATGGCAAATAAACATCGAGCTTGGATACAAGTCAGATGAGTCTACGTCCATTATACATACTATTCTACTTTTATAAAATGAATACTACTATTATTATAATTTTTATATACCATTGCCTCCATGTGATAGTGGCTTAATGTCCCAACGATCGTAACTGCATCGATCATTAAACTCACGATCTACTCGAACAGCAGTCTACAATGTACCGCTACTAAAAAAGCCACGCAGCATAAAATGACAGATATGAAGAGTCCTATGATAGCAGCAATATTTAATAATGTCATCAAAATACAGAATGAGATGTTCTTTACATAACGTAGCTTAAAAATAAAGTTAATATGTTTGCACTTACCTGCTTCCAATCTTCCAAGGTTTTCGCTTCGCGTGACACCTATACCTCAGCCCAGGCCCACTCGGATTGACGCCGCCTATCATAATATTTTTCTGATGTCACGCAAACGTTCTTTTTAATGATTTCCATCGGGAAATAATCATATAAGTGTTCATAGATAGACTTATCAACTTAATTTAGTGACACTTGCAAACTCTTGAAAATATGAAAGCCTAAAAATGGTCAATATTTAAATAGAATATTCTCTGTTTTCACTGTCACGCCATCAAAAATAAAAAATACAAACCAAGAAGTAATATACAAACAGCCTCGCCAAAAATCAGGTCTATGCGATATTTATATACCAGACAATCGGGAAAATGTTTTACCTAAATTTATAAAGCTTTATATAATGTCCCTTTGAGGGCCCTCACAAAAATGGCGGCCGGAAACCAAAAGAAACAGCTGTCTTTGAGTTTTCCTACAAAGACGTAACTACATCACTTGAGGAACTTGAGAGATTAAAGTTATATTTATTCTGAGACAAGAAAGTGCTTGGATAACAACTACAATCTCAAAAAATCGGAAACGTTTTCAACCCACATAAGAGCTTTCCAGGTCGCCAATTAAAAGCCGCGTCACGCAAAAGCGCCCTTTATAGCCCAACGAAGAACCCTTTCGAACCGAAGATTTGTATAAATAAAGGTGTTTAGCTGCTGTAATGCATCAGTCAATTCCAGCTGCGCCCTGATGCATAAGACCTCATGAAAGCAGTAACTCAGAAGAATCGATAATTCCTTGAATTTTGGTGATCCCATCAACCTCGTCCCCAGGGAGCTTTTCCCTGGCTTTGGGGCCCCGCCCCCAAAGCCAGGGAAAAGCGCCCTGGGGGGACGAGGTTGTGATGTCATGTGAAAACCGGGAATACAAGTACATACTGGGGCCGGCGTCCTAACGTAAACTCTTTTCTTGGTACCTGCATTTAGTCCTAATATTTCTGAAATTTTTATGCATCAGTCAATCAGTCAATTCCAGCTGCGCCAAACTCCCTCCCCCACGGCTACTGCGGGGCCGTTTGCCCGCCTTGTCATTCCCGGGGGTGGGGCATTTGCAAATCTTGCGCTGCCCGGGGGCCGGGCATTTGCCAACCCCGGGGCCAACCCCGAGCTTTTGACACGCACGCGGTTTCCTATCAAAATATACACTACACAGAGGATTTTACTGGAAAAAGGATGGGAAAAAACTGAAGAGGTTTGTAAAGGCATGTTCTCGACTTTTTGCCGCCAGTGCATTTCTTCATTGCTTATCACGCCAGAATAAGATTGCGAAACTCGGAAGCTATCGACGTGAATTGACGTTTTTTGTTATTGAATCAAGTTTCTCCTGATATTATTTGAAGAACATACTTTCATATAGAGTGTTTTCACTCACGTGGCCAGCATCTATGCAAATTTATTGGGACAGAAGAAAGTGTTTGCATAAGAAAAGAGTTCAACTCCCAAAGAATTGGTTTGGGACACCAACATGGCCGCCGTTTTATTGTTTTAGGACACCAATATGGCCGCCTTGACGTCATGTGGAAACACTCTATTTGCCCCCGCAGGGATTTCGCCCAGAGGGCGAAATCCCGAGGAGGCACTCTAGTCACTCGCGCGTATATTAATGAAAGTACTTACAGCTGAAATATACAGTCATATAGTCAATATAGAAAAAATCTCGATTTGCTTGAACAGGGACCGCGAGGAATCGGTAGGTAATGATGACGTTTCTATTGTTTGCGCCCGCAAGTACGAGATGGTTAGGATGACGTAAAACACAAAAAATCCCGAAGGGACTGCTTACAATAAGACTAGAATGCCCGAGCGTTAATTGATCAAACGTCCTTTTAATTTCTAAGGCTTTCTTTCCCGCAAATAAAATGAACTAAATGTAAAAAGTGAAATAGAAATAGTGAAAAATTAAACTTCTAATTAAATCTTTTCTTATGGTTTAGAATAAACTATTCTCGAAACTGAGAATGTTTTGATCAAAGCTGTGTAAATCGAACCGAAACTGTACATGGAACTTTGCGTTTATTTCCTGTATTTATCTCAACTATTGTATGGAATATGTGTGAAAATCTTCATTATGAATCGGTATATTCCAAAGAGCTACACAACAATATTCTTGGTTTGCACGTGACGTCACCAAAAATAAAACTAAGAAACTATCGATTCTTCTGAGTTTCTACTTTCACGAGGTATTACAGTACCTAAACACCTTTACATAAACAAATTTTTGGGTCGAAAGGGTTCTTCGTTTTGCGAGAGAGGACGCTTGAATTTCCAGGCTTTTGCGTGACGCGGCATTTAGCTGGCGGCCGGGAAAGCTCTTGCGTGGGTTAAAAAACATTACCAATTTTGGGAGATTTTGCAATCTAAATATTCCTTGTCTCAGAATAAATATTACTGTAATCTTTATGAGTTCCTCAAGCGAAGAATTCACGCATTAGTAGGAAAACTCGAAAACAGATGTTTCTGTTGGTATCCGGCGGCCATATTGGTTTTTCTGAAAGGGACACCAACATGGCGTTTCCATCATGCTCCTGGTTTCCATACAAAGCTTTATAAATTTAGGTAAACCGTTTTTCCCAATATCTCGCATTTGAAATATTCCACAGACCTGATTCTTGGCAAGGGTTTTTGAATATTTATCTTTTTTCATTTCCCAGATTCTAGTCCTTCTGTATGGAATGGTTTGCGTTTTTAATTTTTTCATTGCGTGACAGTGCAAACCGAGACTACAGAGCGGGGGCAGCTGTAGTGTAAACTATTACTAGTTATAACACAATTAATAGCAGTTAACTTTACAGTGCACTATTAATTTTAATGTCAATAATCTTATAACAATAACTAAAACCATAAACTGGTGTCGTCACGGCGTGAAGAATAGATCTCGTACCCAGATCTCACTCTGTTTTATACGAGATTAAATTAGAATAGCACTATTACAAAAGAAGACGTTAATTGAAACAAAAAAATCGCACATTAAAATGCTTAAAATAGCACTCCTCGACTGTGCGATCAATGAAAAATGTTGCAGAGTTGAAGGAGGACGGGGCATTTGCCCTGTTTCTTCGTCCCCACCCCGGGGGATTTGACAGCTCAAGAGTCCCCACCTCCGCATGAGGAGCCGCATAAAGTCCCTGCTCAATTTTACCTCCGATGTCGTGCATGTTAGCAGGGGTCAGACTTGCGCGCTGTCATCGATAGTGATCTTCACAGAGGAGTTGAAACAATTCTAAATTTCGCAACTGTCTGTAATATGGTTAAAACAATACTAGGCGGGGTAAATACATGTAAATATAAAGTCGAGCGCGGTACTTCTCAACTATTCTCCGGATCGGATCAGCCCGATCAAGCCATCATTGTATGGAGTATATATGGGTTATTTTTGCCGTATCCTGGTCGAGAATTTCTGTGTTGATTCGCGATCAAAATCATTTCCCTTAGAAGCGATTGGTATTTGGAAGAATGATTTAAACAGATCGGCCAGGTTAGGAGAATTCAAGCTTCTCTTCAGAAAACCGGAGATGGCCAGCCTTCCTTCTTCACATTGGTTCAAATGCGAGGCCAATTCAGCCTTAGATCAGTAGGTTTACCTTGCGACACATTCATGATTCTGGTTGGTATAATGACTTGATTAATAGTAAGACTCCTTGAAGGTGAGCACAGTGTTCGATTTTTTTCCTTTAATTTATTTATTTCTGCATCGAACATATCCGCGCCAAAACCTCCAAAATGCCCGCCAAATTTAATGTGGCGCTCCCGGGAGTGATCGTACCAGGGCGGATAAAGGATGGGCGGTGAAACGAGCGCGTCCGAGCAAAAAGGTGTGATGCAGTGGACTGGACTCTGCTTAGAAATGTCGCTTGTTTTCGACTTCGTTCAGGGCTTGCGATGTGGTTTGTACGTTAGACACTGCCGCTGTCACTGAATTATGGCGGCTTGATTTGTTTTCTTGCACTTCTTCCTCGTTCCTTTGTGCTGGTACGCTGTCTCCGAGAGGCAAATGTTACTATTTTTTGCGAGAGGTTTAGTTGGAGTAGACAAACATCTCTTTCAAAGGGTTTCTTTTATTACTTCCATGACTTTATTTCCTGAATTATGTTTTCGTTCTGCTACTCGCCAATGTCGATGTTATTCCAAAACAAAAACAACTAAGTGCTGTCTAAAACAGGAAGGAAAATCTCATCCATGTCATCCATGGCAAAACTAAAAGACAGCAGATCGTGTATCATAACTAGATGACGTGTATTTTATAAATGCGTGCAGCTCGTGCAAGGTGAAATTATGCTAATTTCAATCACCATCATCCTTCTTTTTAATTTTGAAAAAAAAATCTCAAACGTCTTTTTTTTTCTTCGAAACTTCAAAAGTAGTTTCCCCTCAGTTTTTATTGTTAACCTTGTTCTGTTTTAGAGAGAAAAACGGAGAAAAAACCTTACAACTAACCTCAATAAATTTTGTTTACATGCGGTTGCCGCATTTACAACGCATTGCGCGAATCGCCATGGCGAATTGCACCCGAGAAGCAAAGTTTGAAGAAGTACAACGCCACTATATCAATATATATCAATCTAATTTTTTGTTATGTTATAAAAAATTTATTCCCCTTTAACATATGTAAAAATTGAGGTTAAGAAGTGTTAATCTTTTGCAAACGAAACGGCGAAAGACGATTAGGTTATATTTAGTGGAAGGAGGAGGTATTCAACACTTTCAAATTAAACTCAAATTTTGGCATTATACGACCAACAAGTTTGACTTATAGACGTACAGACACAAACATATGAAACTGTTGATTGATATTGTCATGAAACGAATTTATATATTTAACATTGTAGCCTGAAATTACAGAAAGAAAATAGGATTTCCGGTTTGCAAAAAGGAAAATTTCGCCGGCCTTCAAGCGCACCGAAAGCGCGGAAAGAGCGCTCGTGCCAGTCCTACTCCGCATGAAGAGCGGAGCGCTCGTTTCACCGCCCAACCTTTATCCGCCCTAGATCGTACAGCTCGTGTTTAGGAAGAAACAGGCCCAGCACAACTTCCACTGGAAACAATTTTGTGTTACAAAAAGTACCCGAATAAACAAGTCCAAAAGCTCTATTGATTTCGTGCGACATTTTCTTGATAAACAATGGAATGTGTTGAAAATTGTAGACGTCCGTGTTTTATAATACACATATACACGTAGCGGCCAAATTGCTATATCTTTGATCTTTTTTCAACTGTTTTGCTTGTTGCCGACGTTTAAATGCTTCATCATGATCCAGTGCGATTTATAGTTGTCACTTCATGCTCAGATCTTTGTTTCCAAATTAATGAGAAAATTATCTTACAGTTAAAACACTCTTTGCACAACAATAAAGCCAGTAATTATCGCGTATATTGCGTTGACGAAAATGACTCCCACTGGTGGCAAATTGTGCTACAAAGCCATAAATAAGGGCTATTCCAAGTATAA